>NC_142934.1:57304055-57456555 GCF_046866305.1 Octopus bimaculoides | reverse complement strand
AGTTTCGGCTTGTGAGCATTGCCTTGATGCCCTCTGAAGGGGAAAATGTATGTCAAAACCCGTATAAACTGAAACCTGTTATGAGTAAGAAAGGAAACTTCGGCAGTTTCTCAAGACATGATGTAATGAGTAATGTAGGACTTCTAGGTTAGGTTACAAGTACGTGGGTGAAACAATGGGAAAATTTGGATGACATTATTTTAAAAACTAAATGAACAGTTACCTATGTGTTAGTAATATCGTAATAAATAGCATACATTGTTCTGTACATTTAAACAATAGAAGTTGCTAATATCCTATATTTACCAACATTGTATTCATTTAAACACCATCAGATTTCGCTATATATATATATATATATATATATATATATATGTGTGTGTGTGTGTGTGTGTGTGTGTGTGTGTGTGTGTGTGTGTGTGTGTGTGTGTGTGTGTGTGAACACATTCATACACATATATATCATATATACAAATCCACATACAGTCACATATATCGTTCTTGTCATTTATCCTCAGTTAAAATATTCTAGCAATGACTAGCTGCTTCGTCTATTTTTTTTTTTATCATATATCTATTTCTTGGCTTATATTGTATCTTTTATTATACATCTATACATTAGCTTACATTATTCAATAAGTCCTTCCTCCTTTAAGACGACTGGATATGTTTCGCTGGTGATTCGACGGCTATTTCCAGTAAGTAGATCAACCAGGTAGAAAGACTTATCTTACTGGCTCCTAACCACAATCTGTTTACGTTGTTGCTGGTGTCCCGTCGGCCATTAAGAAACATTTAGACAATATCTCCAAACTCATTTATAATTAGCTTCGACTAACAACCAGTGTTCATTAAAATAAAAGAAAAAGGAATGGCTAAAGAATTCTCCCAGTAATTTGTGGTTTATCAAACGATCAAATCATTTAACATGTTTGATTAAAGTTAATTGAAACGAACTACAATACAGCCTCTTTTCCTTAGATTGCTTTTCATTTCAACCTAATTAATAAGTACATGTTTGGAATAATAATAAAACTAACAAAAATAGTCGTTTTCGCCTCAAATTGAGTGTGGTAGAACGAAACCTGCTTTACTACATCTCTTTTTTTTTATCGTTTATCTTGGCTCAGTCATTAGACTGCGGTCAAGCTGGGGCACCGCCTTGAAGAATTTTAGTCGAACTAATCGACTCCGGTACTTACTTTCTTTTTAAACCAGGTACTTATTCTATGTGTCTAAATTACGGGGACGTAAACACAACAACACCGTTTTGTCAAGAGGTGGTGGGGAAGACACAAACACATATACGACAGGTTTCTTTTAGTTTCCGTCTATCAAATCCACTCACAAAGCTTTGGTCGGCTCGAGGTTGGTTATGGTAGAAAACACTCGCCCAAGGTTTCACATAGTGGGACTGAATCCGGAACCATGTGGCTGGAAAGCAAACTACTTACCACAGTCAGATAACACAGGAATATATATTTTGGCTGAATCGATTTCAATTATTGACTGTTACCAGGCGGTGAGCAGGCAGAATCGTTAGCACGCCGGACAAAACGCTTTGCAGCATTTCTTCTGGCTTTACGTTCTGAGTTCAAATTCTGCAGAGGTCGACTTCGCCTTTCATTCTTTCGAGGTCGATAAAATGTGCAACAGCTGAGGACTGGGGTCGATCTAATGGACTAGCCTTCTCTCCAAAATGTCAGGCCTTGTGTCTGTAGTGGAAAGAAATTATTCACTGGCGCTTTGATTAACATTCAGTTTAGGGGTTTAGACAAATGTAAATAAATTGACCGGAGGTGACGATAGAAAAACCTAATAATTTTATGTAAATAATCTGTGTAACATTAACCAATGTTTAAAACATGAATTAACAAAAACAACGCCACCACTCCCCGTCGGTTCTTTCTGTACAGCTCATTAGTCGTGCAGGATTATTGCATTGCTCACATGCAGTTGTGTTAGCCATCGCGCTTCGATATGTCACTATTGTGTTCGTTGTTGAATGTAGTACATTGGAACAGTGTACCTCAGCACCTATTTCGGAAACTACGTAAGATATCACTAGAAGATTTTATCAAGTTCCATCTTTCTGCTTAGCTCTAAAGAGGATGTTCTCAGAAAAGTTAAATTCTCAAAATGTCGAAAAATGATGAGGGGCTTTCTTTTCCCAAGAATATTTAAAAAATATTATTCACTAAACAAGACCAGAAATAGTATATTGACCGTTTACCCCAAACCCCACCTCAAAACCAAAAATGAAAGGTGAAATGATCACGTTTGAGACACCCTTGATCAAATATCTACTCTAATCAACGACAGCCTTTTTAGAGTTTCGTAATTAATGTAATTCAAAAAATGTAGAGTTGATTTTCTGGGATACTTTGACGTCAAAAGATAAATATAAATCAGACATATGAATTATAACTTAAGATGTTATCTAAAAAATTGTTCATAGAAAGCCTTAATCCTATCTAGAATTGAACATAGGATTAAGGCTTTCTATGAACAATTTTTTTTAAGCAGCTCCTTTGTGTATTTTGCTATCGGCAATAGATTTTATTTACTGTATTTTGATTGATTAAGCTTTTAATCTTTTTTCAATCCAACGCGCTCTGAGTTTCGTGTTTCAACGGTTATCAATAGTTTAATCTCTAGCTGGCAGAGCCCGAGTAATACTTAAATATTAGCCATCAGAAACTTTTTATTGTTGATGTTCAGACGCTGATTAGCCCCGATCGAACAGAATAAGGATCAAAGGCATTCCAGTTATGACCATCCCATCGTTTAAGGTGTTTCAGCGATTATGAACATTTTAATCTCTGTCTGCAAGAGACTAGCTAACGAGTAACCAGAAATTGTTACTGTGGTTTAGCACCAGATCAGATCGGATCGATCGAACATATCAACGACATTCCAACCATGACCACTCTCCTACCGTTCTCGCTATATTGTTCAATATGTCCTTTCCATTTTTAAGACGGTAGAGTATGATATGAAGGTGACTTCGCTACTATTTCTTGAGGTCAAGTGACCGCGCACAGGCTCCAGATCAGAATCAAAAATCGAAAAGATGTATGGTACAATATGAAATAACATGATTACTTAACAATTCGAGCAGCGACCAAGGTTCGATACCCAGTTATGTGTGTGTGTGCGTGTGTGTGTGTCTGTGTGTATCTGCGCGCTTGTGTTGATGGATATATGTGTATAGTACATTCAAGGTCTTAGTGATGACTAACAGTTTCAGCACTATAGCATACAACACCGATTTAGCAGATCAGTTGCTTATATATATTGGAACATTTTTGGCTGTGTTAGACTTGTACAGGGTCTGCAGCAGTATGTGTGTGTGTGTGTGTGTGTGTGTGTGTGTGTGTGTGTGTGTGTGTGTGTGTGTGTGAGAGAGATGAATGAGCAAAAACAAGAAAAGGACACAACCTCAGAAGCAGGATTTAATAAAGGTGTTATGAGTATAATATTTGAAAGAAAGCCGAAAGGACCTTTAACATTTCGGACGCTAGTTCTTCATCGGAAAAAGAAAAGTATGCGTGTGTATGTGTACGCACGTGGTCGCTTTGAGTAACTGGTAACGTGCAATTCAATACAACCTCAGCCATTAAACCAGTACTCTCTGAGGCTTGACTGGTGAGGACGGTTGCTAGACACCTAGCAGATCAAACACGTGACCTACTGAACAGGCTGAATTAACACAATGTAGTCATCGACTATCTTGCAGCAGTGCGCAGGGACATGGAAATACCCTATATGGTGAACGAGCAGGCTAAAATCACCTTGGGAGTGATGGACTCTTAATTCTTATCCTGGAGTTGGGTAAATAGGGCTCTTTAGCCGTAGTGGGAAAGATGTGTGTGGGAAAGGGAAAAGTCTAAATTCAAGCGCCTGCTGTCCTATAGATTCCTTTGATTTGGGAGGACTAGATGGAATAGCTTACTATAAAATCTGAGAGTTTGGTGTAAATTGCAAGTTCCCAATTGTGCATTAAATATATATGAATAAAAATGTAAATAAACACTGTACTTAGCCTATGGGATACTCTCTGCAGGACAACACTAAACTAGTTACGACTGGTTATTGCAGTCTCATTAGGAATTCGTACTACAAAGAGAGCACGCAACTTACTGCTTAGGAAAAGCAAAGAAGTCGTGTGCGTGTGGGGATGGTTGTGTATGTCCGTCCCTCTGTCTAAAGTAGTTGTTACCAGACTTTTTCGGGCTGCTTCCCCCTTGGCACTAAGTCGACATTCCTAGCACCATCACAAACGTAAACCACTCTCTGCAACTTAACCTAATTAATCCATAATTTTGTTGTTTTTTTTTTACATCCATTCGCCCCCTTTTTGGCCACCCCAATATCTCCCCAATTTTCTTCAACCTGAAGCTTTCCACCGCACTCAGTGGTTGCTTCCCAACCACATGGTTCCGGGTTCAGTCTCACTGCGTGGCACCTTGGGCAAGTGTCTCCTCGTGCCGGCCAAAGCCTTGTGAGTGGATCTGACGGAAATTTAAAGACGTTCGTTTTGACCCAAGTGTGTGTGTGTGTTGTCCCACTACTGTTTGACAACCGGTGTTGGCGTGTTTACAACCCATAACTTAGCGTTTTGGCAACAGTCTGCTAGAATAAGTGCCAGGCTTAAAAAAATAAGTACTGGGGGGTCGATTCATTCGACTAAAAATTCTTCAAAGCCGCAGTTTAATGACTGAAACAAAAGATATAAGTGAATATTTTTTAATGTTTCTTTTTTCTTGTTACGGCGTATTTTCATGTAAGTCCCATATCATGGAATCAACTACCGACGTAAGTTGAGATATGTCTGTCCTTTCATTCATCACGACTTATTTTTCGTAATTTTTAAAGGGGAAAATTAACAAAAAATGGCGAAAGTAAAGAATACGTACACCCGGTGTTTAGGGTTAGGGTTTACAGTTAGGGTTTAGGGTTAGGGTTTTTGCTATGCTGAAAACGGGTGGTATACGTATTCTTTATGTCCGCCCCAAAAAGAACGTTCCTTAGGAGTTGTTACAGAAAGACACGTTGGTGCGGCTGCAAGGTTGGTGCGGCCGCATTGCGTGTGCCGAGCAGGTCGCTTGTAAGCAAAACTTTCCGCACACACGCGGTGCATTGGAGAGAGAGAGAGAGAGAGAGAGAGAGAAAGGGTATTAATGTAGAGAGAAGCAGACATCTCCGTACCTCACTCTCAATTTTTTTTCCCACATCCTCTACTCTGCAAAAATGTATAACCGTTCTCTTAAATAAAGCTGTAGACATGCAGAGGGACAGACAGAGGTGGAATCGATATAAATGCGCGCGTGTGTGTGTGTATGCACGCGCGCGCGCACACACGCATAGAGAGATGAAACCAATTACATTCAAACATCTCTCGCTCTGTCTGTCTGTCTCTCTCTCTCTCACACCGTTTTCTTTATCATTCATTCTCTTTCTATCGAGCGCACATTTTCTATTTCGCGTTCTGTATCGACTTTATTTATTCAGTTAGCATATTTATATATAAATAAAAACCTACAGCCCGAACCCCATCCCATCCATATATATGTGTGTGTTTATATATATATATATATACATTAAACTGTGTTTATATATACGTGTGTATAATACACACACACATATATATATCCATTAGCAGTCAATGGCATCCACTGTCCGTTACTCAGAATTTCTTGACTGTTAAAAGTACTCCACATAACGTGAACATTCGTCCGCGCGCGCGCACACACACACATAATAGTGAGTGTAACATTGTAATCGATTGCATTAGAAAACAGACGACCGACACGTTCTCTTTAACCGACCTGTTGAGTTGCTGCTGTCACTGCTGCTGCTAATAATTTACCTGCTCGTGTCTCAGAGAACTTCATACTATCTTAGTTTTGTTAGCCGACTCTGTTCCCTTTCTCTACCTCAGCAACAGATACAAACTCAGGGAAGGCAATTTAGTTCCTTTCCCTAGAAACAAGCATGAGAATCCCTTAAACTCCCGCCGTTGCTTAGTAAATGAAAGGGAGAAGGAGGAGACTACGAAAAACGGGGACAAGGCAGGTCGTCATGATAGCAAGGTGTAGTAACAGCAGCAGTGCTGGATATATTGGCTTGCTGTTCAGTTGTTAGTTTAGCTTCTTTCTTCACTTGTAAATCAGCCATCAAAGATATAGGTTGTGTTTTATTAATATTATTATTATTTTAAGCATGAAGTAATAATTAGACGGCTGATTTTAAATTATGGTTATAAAACACTGATATAATGAACAGTTTAACAAAACTTTTTATAAGTGCCCTATAGAGTTTTAGTTCGGTTAAAACCTTAAAATAATACAGAAGGAATGAACTGAAAATAAGTTGGGGCTTTTTCTCCCCTATTTCATACTATCCTGAAGCTTTAGAAGGAAATCATTTTTATACATTTCCCGAGTGGTAAAAGAAAGAAAACAAAAAACAACAGAAAAATGTGCTTTCCGTTACTAATTGTTAAAACGATATTTTAGTTCAAGGAGTTAACGTTAAGGATTTTTGTATAACAACCTGTAGCAGAGAACAGGACTAGGCCAAACTTTTAACGTTTTATTGGCCAAAACTTGGAATACTTACTGAACTATGATAGTATCTAACGAACACTATTTGAGTCGTCAATTAAAATGTCCACCAGTCCTGTCTCCTCTCACCTGTATCCCGCTACTGTGCTGTCGTCACCTGGACATGTTACCGGCCATCAGCAGCAGCAATATTTTCAGCAACAACATCAACAGTATTATGTTGTCTCACGGCCTACAAACACGATCATACCACCACACGGTCGGAATATAGCCGCGCCATACAACTACAAACCTGTAGATCAGGGCAAGAATATGGTGAGTTAAAAACCTTATATATATATATATATATATACATATATGTATACACATATGTATATACGTGTGTTTATATTTATATATATATATATATATATTTACATATGTATATACGTGTGTTTATATATATATATATATATATATATATATATATATATATTTATATACATATGTATATACGTGTTTATATATATATATATATATATATATATATATATATTTATATACATATGTATATACGTGTGTTTATATATATGTATATATACACACTTGTATATACGTGTTTAAATATATTTATACATGTAGGTATATGTTTACATATATCCTATATAGATGATTTACACGTGAGTATGTGTGTATATATATATATATATATATATATATATATATATATATATATATATATATGGGTATGTTTGTAAAGGCATTCATATATTTGTACAGAAATATATGCCTGTAATGTACACACGCATATTTATACCAAAATATATACATATATGGGGATGTTTGTAAATAAATGTATACATTTGTATATATATATATATATATATATATAAAACCTCTGGGTATAATCATTTCTATTATAATATACAGACTAGAGAAATACTCAGTACACAAATTAATCATAGTAGTTATATACAACTTTTTATATATTTATTTAAAGTTAAAAAAGTTACACCCTTCTTCCATAACTGTCAGTAATGATCAGTCTCTACGACCAGGTGTGCATTTGTCTGTTTCAATATTCTTTTATGGCCAGTAATATTTACCTGAACAACACACCATTGTAGTCAGATTTGGGTGTAAAAAAAAGAAGAAAACCCACACACATACATATTACCTCGTTCACTTCCTTTTAAAATGTTTCTTTCACGTCGCCCATCCTCGTGTTTGTAATTTGTTACGTTGGTCGTTTTATACGTACAAATTTTAAAACTAACGTAGATACCATTGCTACTGTTTGTTTGAAAGGGCGAGGGTGTAGCGAAAGGTGTCAATCATTTCATTAAAATTTTTACTGTTTTCATCACAACCACCATGTCACTTAACTCTCGCAGTGCATCTAATATTTACGTTTCTCGTTTTCATACACACCTATATCGATTAGTTGTGTGAGTGTGTGTGAATAAATAAATAAATATATATATATGTGTGTGTGTGTGTGTAGACATACGGCGGAAGCCTCTTCGGCCCCAGTACTTGACTGATGCTTAATTTTATTGATTCCCTAAAGCAGGGGTTTTCAAACTGTGGTCCGCAAGGACAAGACAGGGGGTCCGTGGACAGCAAATACTTTTTATGGGCAATTTGATTTTATATATGTTTTTTAATCGAAATCTTTTAATTGACAATAAACCTATTCTGTTAAATACTGTTAAATAAATAAATGTAAAAATATATGTTATTTTAAGCAAACATTTATGTATAAATTTCATAAGCGTTTACCCTAAGGTAAAGCCTGAAATATAAAGTTTGAAAACCCCTGCCCGAAAGGATAGACGGCGAAGTTCACGTCGGTGATATTTGAACGCAGAAGATATACCACTAAGAATATTATCGGTGAATGCTATCAAAATTAGTCTGACTTTTTAATTGCTTAATGTTACCCCCCTGTTAATTGTTATCTAAAGGATTTCGTTTAAAGTGTTCCCAATATTTGGACACACAAGTCCCAGCATTTAAACAAAATAAGGTACATGCTAGAGGCATTTACAGAGGGTTTTTGAGTTTTTTTAAATTCCAGATTTACTGTGCTGCAAAAAGCCTCAAAAAGTATTGAAAATTTCTATTTACTCTATTGCTTTTGTTATATATAAATAGATAATTTGTTTGTATTGCTTTCTCTTAGTTAATGTAAATACAATTTAAAAACAAAACTCGTTATATTTAATGTAACTATATGAAACATAAACCTGTTTTCACCGCATTCAGTACTGCGTTTTGTCAGTTGAACAATGGAAGGGTTGAAAGGGTACCGTCATGATGTAGTTAGAGTACCTGTTGGCACACACACACACGCAAGGTTCAACTCAGTACTACAAACAGAACATTCGTTAATTTTGAACTGTTGTCTTTGCTTACTACGAGACGTTCCAACAAGAGAGCTTCCGCGTTGTCGCTCGACTGCTAGAAACAGAAGCTAAAATTTCCCTCAAATTAACCTACTCGTCTCTTAAACTGATACATTGGATAATCAATTCCAGAGCTTCTTGTACGGCTGTAGTGCCTTTGATCATATTTTTGCTCGATCGGGGGTGATCTGGGTTAAACGACAAGGAGATAGTCTTTTCAGGTAGATCGGTATGGCTCACTAGTATGTTTAAGCAACGTTGCAATTAGAAGTATAGCTGCGTCCAAAATTTATGTGTATGTCATCGGTAATTCCTTAAAGGATAAGATACTTGGAAGCCTATGCTGGATCCATTATCTGGGGGGTATCTGTTTTTGGTTAGCGTGGAGAGGCTGCTACACTTCAGTATTTCGTCACGATTTTGTAATGGCTATGAGTGCAAAACGATTAAAGGTAGCATGTTTTCTCCCATCATTCATCCACTCTGATAGCTGTTGAAACTATGTGACCTCCTTCTGCCTGTTCTGCCGGGCCTTGGAAGTTCATCGTAACAGTGACATGGGAAGCGAGAAAGCTTGTTAGTACTTGCCCAAGGTGTCGGCTCGAGTCATCGGATGGAAGAAAGGGTAACTTAATGTCTTTTTCGTAGATTGATTGCGAGGCGTATGTTCTAAAAGCCAGACTCGTGTGACCCACCTCAAATTTGAGTGGCTCTTTTTTTTTTTTTTGAACCACTGCTTTCCAGTAACTCAGACCCTGATTTTGTGTTTTATTAGACGCGAAGCGATTCTCTGGGACAGTTTTTGGAAAGAAAAATGTGCATATGTCATTTTATGCTGTGTGTATGTGTTGCGTACCCATTCTATATGTGCTAATATAGAGTGCTAGTATAATATTTGTAATACGCAACTGAAACTATTTTGTAGGCCAATTTAAGTTTTTCTTTACTGTTACTATCATGGTTAAGTGTGTGTACATTTTGTGTGTGTGTGTGTGTGCGTGTGCGTATTTGGTGCCTATATGTGGGTGTGAATTTAATGTGGTGCATATAGTTGTGCAATACATATATTGTACGTGTGTGTATATGTATGTATGCAATATATGTATGTAATACATATATTGTACGTGTGTGTATATGTATGTATGCAATATATGTATGTAATACATATATTGTACGTGTGTATACGTTTGTGCTTTTTGCTTAAATTTTGTAGCTTTTTTGCCTATCAGCATTTGTATTTCTGTGTATGTGTGTAAGTAGTGCTTCACATATTTCAGTTACCCCCATGTTAAAATATGTCAGCTCCCGAGGGCAAAGAAACACTGACACCCGTACATTATTTTCGGGTGTACAGCTCATTGAGAAAACTGAGGTAAAAGAGAGTTGGGCCAGGATTTTATAAGTTGAAATGCAACCAAGAACGATAACATTTTGGTCTCGATCTGTAGCTACGCGTTAACTCCAACTGGGCCAACCTAGGATCAAAAGTGGACAAACTTTGACCATTCCGTCATATTGTATATCAGGGACTGATTATATTGTTCAATGTTTTATTTAAGATAAGGTGATGTTTGAAATAAACGTAGCCGCTATTTTTACTGCTTTTGTTGATTCTGGCTGACAATCAGATGAGCTTGGACGAGCGGGACTTACGTCTTGAAATTGCTTGTGATATTTTTCTGAAATCTTGTCATTGGACTGCGGCCATGCTGGGGCACCGCCTTGAAGTGTTTTAGTCAAACAAATCAACCCTAGTACTTGTTTTTTTTTAAACTCTCGTACTTATTCTATTGGTCTGTTGTGCCGAACCGCTACATGAGATTACACAAACCAACACAAGTTGTCAAGCGTTGAGAGTTGTCACACGCACGCAGACACATACATATTACGACGACGGGCTTCTTTCACTTTTTGTCTATCAGATTCACTCACAAGATTTTAGTCGGCCTGGGGCTATAGTAGAAGACACTTGCCGAAGGCGACAAGTAGCTGAGAAACAAACTTCTTACCACACAGTCACATGTATCCAATTCATAAATTTCGAAGGGTTCTTCCTCAAATCGTAAATGTTCACCTCACCCTCTCAGCGGCACATTTATTGTTGATTGATAAGTAAAGATAAAAATGATAAGAAATGGAATTTGATCATTTCGAAAGTTGGTCTGCCACCTTCAAACGTCAGTTCATGTTCGACTGGATGGTGCTTTTGTATTATTTGTTCTCTCGTTGAACTAATTATACAGTTATAGTGCTAAGGGTTATTCATGTGTGTATGTGTGTGTGTGTGTGTGTGTGTGTGTGTGTGATAGAGATACATTTGAGCATATACCTGCAAAACAATATGGCTATTGTACTGGAATAGCAAAATTAGAGTAAAAGCCTTTACTGAAGCTGTCTGTGAAACTCAATGGAGATTTTCGGCTTCAATAAAACTCACTTTGTGGGGTGTGATATGTACGACCAGGGCTTTATAATGGGAAAGGAGAATAAGAATTTCTTGCCTTTCGTAAAACCACATCTGGTGATTCAAAGGCTAAGATTCAAAACTGCATCTCTCATTTCGCAAGTGCTGGAGCAGTAAACTTCACTATAATAATTGTTTCAAATTTTTAGCACAAAGCCATCAATTTTAGTGGGTGGGATTAGTTGATTGCATTCACTCCAGTATTTGACTGCTACTTTATTTTATCGAACCCGAAAGGAGGAAAAAGCGAAGTTGAGCTTCACGGAATATGAACTCAAAACGTAAAGAGAAGCAAGAAATACAGCAAAGCACTTTTTTTTCCAGGACTCTGGGGTTTATAGTGAGTCTTCTCTGTGATGTTTCGACCAGCTTGAAATAGCAGCTAAATATGCCTCAGATTTCACCCTATCATCTTGGAAACAGAAGGACATACTGGATAATGTAGTCAGAGATGGGGGAGAGATCCCCTTCCTTCAGGACTCCAGGCTGACTTGTTGCTAAATAAAGCAACAATAATAATAATTGTAGTGGCGGTGGTGGTATTTTCTTACGTAAGTACTAGTCCAGCTAAAACAGCCACAGCAAGATAAGTTGCTTCTTTGTTGTTACTCCTCCACATTGCATGTCATTTTTTCATTGGTTTTGTGTTGACATGATTATATATAGACTGTCATTAAATGACTGTCATTTCATATAATAATTTCCTGAGGATATATTTGAAAATTACGGACATTGACCCAGCGAGAGATATTTTTAAAAAGATAATCGGATTGTTGTTTTCCAATCGAACATTTGATTACACGTGGATATGAAATGAGTGAATCAATACAGAATAGTGTTGTTAGATTAAATTTCCTTTTTTAAAGTTAATATTTTGATAGGAAATAAAAAAATACTGTGCAAGCGTGGCTGTGTGGTAAAAAAGCTTGCTTCCCAACCATATAGTTCTTGGGTTCAGTCCCAATGCATGATACCTTCAACAAGTGTTTACTATAGCCCTTGGGTCCGACCAAAGCTTGTGAGTGGATTTGGTAGACGGAAAGTAAAAGAAGCCCTGTGTGTGTGTGTGTGTGTGTGTGTGTGTGTGTCCTTCAATACTGCTTGATAACTGGTATTGGTGTGTTAACATCCCTGTAACTTAGTGACTCAGCAAAGGAGACTTATAGCATAAGTATCAGGCTTAAAAAAAAAAAAAAAATAAGTACTGAGATTGATATATTTGAACATTTTATTACAAATTCTTCAAGGTGGTGCCCCAGCATGGCTGTAGTCTAATGACTGAAACAAGTAAAAAATAAAAGATGCTTCTATTGCTCCCCATATCACCTCCTTTGTCCCCAGTACTGCTATAAAAATTTTCTCTGTCTTCAAGAGGTGTACCACTCACTACCAGAAGAACTGACTTAAAGCCTATGAACTTGTGTTGAGGGAGGGGCTGGGGAGAGACCCCATGAAAATGTAAGGTTTCTGATTCCACAAGTAGTTTTAATATCCCTAATGTGTGTATATTTGAGTGGCATCCTACTGATTTGTTTTTAGGTCAAAGGTCAGCTCTTTGATTCTTGTTTTTTTTTTTGTTCTTTTTACTTTTCCACTGAAGAAGCAAAACACCATGAAACCAAACTACTTAGGAATTAGAAAAGAATTTCTCCATAACTGGTTCTTATTTTATTGAGAATAAAGTGATTTGGTCTTGTAACAAGACACCCTACCTCTAGCAAATCTCTGGTTTGCTTCTCCCATTAAAAGGGATGCAGGAAACTACTAAGCGGGTGGTTCAGAAACACCAATTAACCCTTTCGTTACTGTATTTATTTTGAGATGCTCTGTTTTCTTTCAATTACTTTAAATATAATAAAGAATTTAGTAAAATAACTTAGTTATCATTCAGCTAGTGTTAGGAACATAAATTGTGACTAAGATTTGGTGGAAGATTTTAATTCAAAACTTATGAAACCAAGACATTTGTACTCAGAGCCAGAGCCGGTTTCAGCCGGGGTTGGTAATGAAAGGGTTAATGGGGCTGGGGAGGAAGGTAGTGGAAAATTTGAAGCTGGTCAATGACCAGGAATTGTATAGGGAATGGGTTATGTCTCTTGTGCGTTCATGGTCTTTTTGAGCTATGAATTTTGATGAAATTTATTGAATCTCAGAAAGAAGAAAGAAAGACAGTCTGCTTTAGCAGGGATGGAATTGAGAATAAAATTCCAGAAAAATATAATTAAAAAATAAGTTGGGAGATGGGGGACTGCTAAGAGGGAATTTCATATTCATGATATCAGCATTGAAGGATATTTGGTATTTGTTTTAAGTTTTTACTACTGGCTCTCTCTCTTTCTCTCTCTTTCTCTCTCTCTCTCTCTCTCTCTCTTTCTCTCTCTCTCTCTCTCTCTCTCTCTTCTCTCTCTCTCTCTCTCTCTCTCTCTCTCTCTCTCTCTTCCTCTCCTCTCTCTCTCTCTCTCTCTCTCTCTCTCTCTCTCTCTCTCTCACTCTCTCTCTCTCTCTCTCTCTCTCTCTCTCTCCTCTCTCTCTCTCCTCTCTCTCTCTCTCTCTCTCTCTCTCTCTCTCTCTCTCTCTCTCTCTCTCTATATATATATATCTGTTTGTGTAGTGCAAAGGTTACAAAAAGAACAACACAAAGATGAGGTAAAAAATAAACAGTGTTGATATTAGCCTGATGCTCAGAAAGTGGAGAAAAAAGAAGGAAATATCTTTTACCATACTCATCTTCCAAAGAATAGGTGAGAAGAATGTGTGGGATGAAGCTGTTTGATAAGAGGAGGACTGAGGATTTGATGAGTATGCTGAGGCTGGAGGAATCGTTGGCAAGGGCGAATGGAGTGAGGTGGTATGTGCATGTGTTGAGGATGGATGTCTGAGGAGGAAGATTGCATTTGAGGCAAATAGAGCGCGAAAGCAAGGGAGACCACGGAAAAGGTGGAGAAGATTGGGAGGGTTGGTTTGAAAAAGGAAGATGCCCAAAACAGGGTGAAATGGTGTGAGGACAGTTGCTATGTTAGTGAGGTAGATCCAGCCACCCCTGTTTACAGTGACAAAACCCAAATTAAAACACTGGATGATGATGATGATGATGATTAGAACAGAGAAGGAAAATAGGAAAAATTGAAATGCACACATGTCCAACCATCAGAACATGGTAATAAAAATAAAAGAAGTCATTATTTTGGTAGCAAGCTGACAGAATTGTCAGCACACCAGACAAAATGGTTGGCCTGTCTTTGTGTTCTGAGCTAAAATTCTACCCAGGTTGACTTTGTCTTTCATCCTTTCGGTGTCACTGAAATAATTGCCAGTCAAGTACTGGGATCAATGTAATTGACTAGTTCCCACTACCAAAATTTTAGTCCTTGTGTCTGTAGTAGAAAGAATTATTATTAAGGTTAATTAACACCATCCTTACCCAAAAAACATGCAACAATGATATCTACACCGTCTCAAATGTCAGCATGAATTACCTTAGCTTGGATTAACTGAGACGGTATCTTAATTTTTTTTTTTTTTAATCCTGCAAAAATTAATTACAGTTAGAAAGTCTACAAAAACTCAAATGTTAGTTCCCAGGTGAGATTGTGGGACTGACAAATCCCAAAGACTCAGTCTTTCATTCCATATAATAATGTTGAGAAATACATTTTAAAAAAATGCAATCTTTAACACACACAACTCCTGTGGACTAAAAAGATAGGTTTAGTTGGACAAAATAAACGAGATCTCTGTCAGGACTTCAACCTGGAATATATCTAAATTTGAATAGTTTTCTATTTATTGTTCTCTCTCTATCTCTCCTCTTCCACATCTCTCTCTTTCTGTGTGTACACACACACGCACACACACACAAAGTATGCAAGCATGCGAAACACACACACATGTGAGCATGCACACATACACATGCAGACATATAGCTGTGTGGTTAAGAAACTCACTTTGCAACCATAAAGTTCTGGTTTCAGTCCCATTGCATGGAACTACAGTAGTGGTGTGTGTGTGTGTGTGTGTGTGTGCACGTGTGCATGCATGTGTGTCTATGAGTGTGCAAATGTGCATGAATTTTGAAATTTCATGGGTTTTTTTTTTTTAACACAATACTGAATGGTCTTTTATATTCCCTGATTTTATTATGACTGGTCACCCTGCACTTTTGAAGACATTTAGAATTTAAAAAAATTCTTTACTTGTAAAATAGTAAAGATTGAAGACTGGAACAGCATCCATCTGTAAAATTCTGCTTCATGTACCCCATGCTTACAAGGGAAAATTAATGTTAAAAGAGCTAATGATATATACCAACATCATCATTTAATGTCCCTTTTCACCATGCTTGCATGGGTCAGACAGAATTTGTTGAGGCATATTCTCTAATGTTGGATACCCTTCCTGTTGCAAATGTGCTTGTGTAGATATATAATTCAGTTGTCACTAATTGTGACTGAAGGTGCAGGGTAGCACCTACATTGCTAGAAATAAGAGTTAAAAAACACTTGGATCCACATGCTGCCCTGCACTCTGTCTCAATTAGTGACTATTGAATTTTTCCTTTTTGGCTTTATATTGCATATAGCTGCCTTCATTATTTTATACACACACACACACACACATATATATATATATATATAACTACTTGCCATGGCAGTATTGAGTTTACAATATTAATCTTTGAACTGTAATGCTATTGTACAACTTGCTCCAGTTAAACATTGAATATAGAGCTTTACAGTGACTCTGTAATAGTTTGGTCTGCTGGAAATGACAGTGAAATCTACCTCAAATTGCACCCTATTGTCTTTTAGAAAACAGAAGAACACTTTGGATAGTGAAAGCTGAAATATAACATGCTTAATGGAAAAAAAAAAAAAATAGAATGAGATAGTCACAGCCCAAAGGTTTGTTCAACCAGGCCCAATGTGGCAGTAAAGAACAATATAATGCC
Source organism: Octopus bimaculoides (assembly GCF_046866305.1). Taxonomy (NCBI): domain Eukaryota; kingdom Metazoa; phylum Mollusca; class Cephalopoda; order Octopoda; family Octopodidae; genus Octopus; species Octopus bimaculoides. The sequence continues at coordinate 57,440,187 of NC_142934.1, read as the reverse complement.
TGTTTATGTTGTACAGCTAGAGATTCCAGCAGCAGTAGCCAAGTTGCACTCTTATTCATATAGTTCAATATTGATATGCTGTAATGCCGTAGGTAAATCCTCCACCTCACTACTAATAAACAATCTCTGTTGAATCAATTATATCAGAACTGATATACGTCCCAGCTGGACTGTGCTCAATTTATTTTACTGCAAAATCTCACGTGATGGTCATGGTGGCTGTTTGTTTCATTGTAATTGACACATAACAGCCTGGTATTTCTTTCCTTGATACAATTGTGGTAGGAATTTTTAACTTTATTTTTATATTTATTTGTCATTAGCTAGCTATGAAGCTAATTAATTTCTTCGAGAAGGCCATCAACCTAGTTTCATACAATACCAACTGGTCTTTAAGAGATTTAACCCTTTAGCACATAAACTGGCCATATCTGGTTCCAAATATTCTACCTGTTTTATGTTCAACCTGACTAGATCCAGTCTTTCACGCTTACCCTACAATGTCAGTCTAAAAATAAACACTCACATCATTGAAATCTTTAAGCTTTGAGAGAATGCATGATTAATTCAAAACAATGTGAATAAGCATTACATTTGATAGAATAATCTGAATGCTAAAGGGTTAAGCTGATTTTATTCTGTGCAAGCATTTGAACCAGGCCTTTGCTTTCTCCCTATTCACATTAACCCTTTAGTATTTAAACTGACCATATCAAACCCAGGTATTCTACTTGTTTTATGCTCAAACTGGCCAGATCTGGCTTCTCATACCTATCTCACAATGTCATTGTTAACAATAAACAATCGCATCATTATCAAAATATTGAAGCTACAAGATAATGCATGTAAATAAATAATACATGAATGTGAATAAATAATACATTTGACAGTGATTTGAGTGATAAAGGGTTAATCTGGGGATGTTCAAACCAGGCATCAACCACATCAGTCTCAAGAGCCTGGGAAAGCCTGAAAATGTCAAGCGCACTGACTATTCCTTCTCCTCTAACTTGTGTGAAAATATGTAATATTCAGGCTCTGTTTAAGCTCCCATTAGTGACATCAGTGAAGTATCCCCACCACCACTGACTGTGACGGGGAAATTTAAACTGTTGCAGAAATCCATTTACAATGAGTTGTATCTAACCAATATCAACAAAGGAAAACCTGATCAACATGATTACAATTTCTATCTGATTCACTATATGAACTTTGTTCATCAGTAATGTAGGATATTATCAATAGAGAGAAACAAAAACTGTGTTATCATATCTTGTTTTTATAACGTAGGGTAATGCACACTAAAGTGGGTTACTACAACACAGAGTTATAGAAAACAAAATACAAGTTTTCCCTGGCTAATATTCTATATTACTGATGAACATGAATGAACTAACAGATTAGAAACAAATTGTAATCATCATCATTATCATTATCTTTCTATGATGGTATTTATTAAATATGCTGTATTGTAGGTTGTGTTTGTTGTTGCCATTATAGAATGGAATTGAAATGAGATACATTTGCAGAAGATTCTACTTTCTAAGAAAACCGCTTTTGAAAATGCTGGGAAGTAATTATTAAAAATATTTTTGATCCATCTATTGCTGATGCTGTAATAAGTATTGTGGTACACTGGCTTATCCAAGTTTTCCAGTCGGCCAATCTTTGAGAGACTGACTATCACTTCGTCTACTTCATGTTAGTTTACCTCGGGTTTTGTTTAATGAATTTAAGCTTAGAACAGCTACATGCACTGGTTAGTTAAGACAGTGGAACATTCCCTCATGTTATATTTCTTTTATGTTGTCATTCAAAAAACATTTGCAGTTCCTACTCACCATTTCTCCTTTCTCCTACTAAATGTGAGTAGCCATGCAGATCCTCTACAAGAAACTGCTCTTCTCCCACCGCTTTTTCACACAGTTTAACCCCTCATCCCCTTGCATGAACCTGACCCTCCCCACCTCTTCCAGGGTTTGTTGTCCTGCAAGCTGCATGACAACTGCAATTGTGTAGGTGGCACAAAAAAAAAAAAAAAAAAGCTCCCAGTACACATTGTTAAGTGAATAGCATTAGGAAGAGCATCAAGCTATAGAAACCATGCCAAAGCAGACATTGGAGCATAATGCAGTCCTGTGACTCATTGGATACTGTCAAACTGTTCACCCCATGCTAGCATGGAATATAGATGTTAAATAATGTTGATGGTAATGATATTATCACTTCATCTAGCCTAAATTTAATTAAAGGAAACCTTAAATGTGAATAAGCAGACAATATTGTCAGAAATGTATAAGTGAATCCAAAGACACACTCTTTGGAAGTGCAGCTGTGCTAATAATAAGCAGCTGACGTTAGAAAAGCTCATCATTATATTTGCTTCAAACTACCTCCTCATAGTACTTATTTACATCTCGGAGAGAATGGATGCAAAATGAGTGCCTTAGCTTTGGACATGGAACAAGAAATAAGTTTGTTTAATTAACTTGTGATTGACTTAGTTATGATAATAGTTGAAACAAACAAACAGCTGAAGGATATTTTTATCTCTAAAACCTTTTAATTATCCTGCATGAAATTTTAGATTCCTTATATAATTAATGAAATGTCATCTTAATGCATCTTGTTTATTTTGGCACCTCAGATCAAGTCTTGACACACTCACTCTCTCGCTCTCTCACTTTAATTGTCACTGACTTTCCTAATTGTTCTCTAAGATCTAGTTCTTCTTAGTTATCTCCTTATCTTGCTTCATATCTTCTGTGGTCAGTCTCAACTTAGTTACTCATCATCATCATAATCACCATCATAGATTATCATTTAATCATAAACTTATCATTAACAGAGTCTCATATATATGCTTTCTTTCTTTATGACCATATTGTAGTCACTGCCTCATGCTATGATATTGTATATACTACCTCTTCCTTCGACTGTAATGATACCATGTAGAATAACTCTTCTCTTAAATATGATGATATCCTTCAAAACTGCCTCTTTCTGTGTATTTTTGCTATCATAGACAATTACCTTTTCCTTTCTATGTTGAAGCAAATAATCAAAGAAGGATCAACTATATATTGCACTGACTGGATCCTTCCTTGATTATATGCTTTAATATGATACAGAGTGTCTCTTTATTTGAATATCATGTGATGATATTGTATTTATTGCCCTTCAGGACTAAACTAAGCACTGAGATAGTGTTCTCCATACTGTGGCTAGCATTAAAGAAATTGTGCAGTTCCATTTACATGAACTTTTATTTATATCACATCACTAGACTTTTTGTAGGCTTTTTAAGCATGTTGAAAACATGGACTGTGCAGTAATATGCAGAATTTTGGTACAACTCAAACTAATCCATAATCTACCAGTCAAACTAGAGATGGTGCTTGTGTGTGAAAATAGTGTTCCATCACCAGAAGATTGTCACAACAAAACATGAGTTAGGACTTCAAGATTTGCTGTTCTGAATTAGACCCGTAAGTCCCAGTGTATCTATGGAGGCGACTGAACACTAAGAATAAAATATCACCAAGACGTAGGAAGAGTACAAGACCTAATTTATAAAATATGAGGGTCAGGAAAAAATAGATGTTATCCATTTATACTTTGTTGGTATTAGGAAGGGCATCCAGCTGTAAAAGCCCTGCCATAACAGACAATGAAGCCTGGTGTAGTCTTCTACCAAGGCAGCCCCTGTCAAACTGTCCAACCTATGCCAGCATGGAAAAAGTTAAATAACTTTTTTGGACAAAGTATCACTTATCATCTTCCTATATTATCTGTTATTTACATTTCAGCTACAATAATTAATAATCATCATCAATATTTTAGTTCTTCTTTATCCATGTTGGCAGAGGTTGATTAAGTCTGTTGGAAAGCATATTGTAACACATCTTCTATTTGTCTGCTGAGGCCCACTATCCTGAGTTTTGACTTAGTTTACTAATATAGATATATCATCATCATCATCATCTTTGTTTTAACATCTACTTCCCCATGCTTGCATGGGTCAGACAAGGTTACACTGAGGCAGAATTTTCTGTGGCTGGATGCCCTTCCTGACACCTCCCTTCATGTCTTGTCAAGTAAAGTAATAATCCTCTGGTCTGTTGAACAGCTAACAGTGCAAGTATGGTTACATCAAGAACTAGAAACAACACTTTTTGAACAAGTCTTTTTAGCTTACAAAGATCATGCAACATTACAAGAAGCTTGAACATGCTTTCATGGTGGCCAGCAACAATACTGTCTGTATAAACAATGAAGCTTAAAATGATGACAAATTGATTCAATCAATTTCTATATGGAGCTGAAACCTGGACTAAAAAAGAGCTTCAAGATTGATTTGTAGCTTCATACACCAGGCATCTTGTATGGGCTCAAAACCTCTCATTGCATGAGTACAAGACCAAAGGGGAAATTTATGGACACATTCCATCCATCTCAACTATTATTGTTCAATGCAGAGTAGGCTTTCTTGGCCACTGCTATTGTGCTGAACATGTCACATGTTTTATATATTGGAGACCTCCACACCCTACTAGAGGTTGAAGATCTCTCAACTACGTTGCTATTATCAGAAAGCACACAAGCTGAAAGAGTAGAGTGGGTGACAAAAGGCTTTACTATATTTAGTTAGTTTCTTTTACATACTCAGTTCAAATCCCAGCAGCTTTAACTTTGCTTTTGGTGAGGTGTAGGGGTTGATATGATTAGCTATTCTCTTCCATCAAATGTTAATAAACTAGCGTTCATATGTATACTACTGTTAGTGCTGGTCAGTAAACTGTTCAATGTTGACTGCATGGTTTAAGCTGAGTCTCTCTCACTCTGCTTCTCTGCCATTTTATGTCTACTCTGCTGTCTGCCTGTCTGTCTCTCCTCACTGTTACTCCTATCCTTATACTGGTGGTATCTTGTCGTATTATATAATCTCTTCTCCACAACTTTCTTCCTTTCTCTCTCTCTCTCTGTAGGAAAAAATTCTTGTTGTTTGACCTCTTTCTACTGGAGCTATCAATCAACTGAGCAGAGATAACTTTTAATCTTGGCTCTTGTGGCTGTGATTGTTGTTGGTATAATTGTGTCTGTGTGCTTATTTTTCTTACAACTAAATTTCTCTGGCTGTCTTTAAGTCTAGTTTCTCTATTTAACCTAGATATTGTGCAATATTTTATTAACATGTTTGACTCCACTTCACTCTCTCTCTCTCTCTCTCTTTGTTGATAGGGGAAGGGCACTTTAGCTCTGTTCAGTTGTCAAATTTCTGCTGTTTTTTTACTATATTATAAACACAGTGGTATAGCTGTGATTTTCATGATGTCCCTAACCCACCCATGGAATTGGAAGTTGTGTGATCACATCTGGAATCTTTTTATTTATATTGTTGCATGTCATCTTAATGATGATAGCCTAAATCTTAGGGCAACATACACTGTTTAGGAAGCTCCATATAGACTTACTCAGCTGATAGTATTTTGCATTCATTTGACATGTTTTGACATAGTACATATTTTGAGAAGACAAAATATGCCACTGGCCTCTGTTTTGAATTACAAAAATAAGGACTGCAGAACCATTTCATGTTGGAGGTACTTTGTTAAAGACATAATATTTCATAAGTTAATGATGTTCTGGCCAGATGCAGTATTAGAGTTAAAGAAATTGATGACCTTACTACTGATAAAGACCATTAGCGAAAGTTGATTGGCCAGTGTTGAATACATAACATCACATGTTATGGAAATGGAAGAGTTTGTTGAAGAAAGTACTATAGGCAGCTGATCAAAGCTATGTATAGTACCTTGTTCAGATAATAATAACACCAACTGTGGTCAGTAGATGAGACCAAGGGAAAAACATCCTCAAGGAAACGCAAAGTCTATTAAGAGAGAATTCATTACTTTATTATTTGTTTAATGATGTTTGTATTATGATTCTCATTATCATCTTAAGCAGAGCTGGCAGAATCATTAGAAATTTGATAAAAGTTAAATTATAATTATTGATAGTGTGTGTATGCCATTTTCTGATATTGCCCATGATAGTGCAAATATACTCCTAGAGTTAGCCATCATATGATAAGTAGCACTATAGTTCTGTTAATTATTTAGTTACAACCTTCTCTCAGTCTCTTTATCTCCTCTCATTTTTTTTACAACTGTTTCTCCATGGAGGCATTAGTTAAAACAGTCTTCCATACATCATATCACTAACCATTTTCAGATTTCAGTATCTTTACCATAAGCAAGGCAGCACGCTGGCAGAATTGTTAACATGCAGAACAAAATGCTTAGCGATATTTTGTCCATCTTTACATTCTGTGTTCAAATTCTACTGAGATCAACTTTGCCTGTCATCCTTTCGGGGTGGATAAAATATGTACCAGTTGAGCACTGGGATCTATATAATTGACTTATCCCACTCCCACCTCTGAACTTCTGGCCCTATGCCAAAACTTGAAGCCAATATCTCTACTGTAAGGTCCTGCATCAGGAAATCTAACCATGTTACTTCTTCCCTTGTTTTCCTTAGTTTACCTCTTCCACTATGGATACACTACGGCTTTCTTTCACTTAGTACTCATTGTCTGTTCATTTAACTTCTTCGTACCAATACTTATCCATCTCTGTATATCATCTAATATCTTTAATATTCACCCTCACCTCTCAGTTCACTTGTCCTTTTATGTAGAAAGAGTGTTTTAGATATAACAATATGACTCATTTCTCTCCAAGATCACCATCTTTTAGCATCCACCTTCTATTCTTGTATGGTAGATAGTTTGGATGGTTTGACAGAATTGGCTCCAGTGTCTGCTTTGGCATAGTTTCTGTGGTTGGATACCCTTCCTACTGCCAACCACTTAACAGAGTATATGGGATAGTCTTTTTTTTTTATGGTACCGGCACAGATCTTCCATATTCTGTAGCAGTACCTCACTATTAAGTAGCATCACAGTTTATACCAATGATTGGTTATTGTAAAAAAATTCCAAATATCATTACTTCATTCTTGCTTTGGGTGATCAGCTGCCTTTGATACATATCCATCATTAGCATTACTGTTTCAAGTCCAAGGACTTTTAGTGCTGGTTACCTGGTTTCCATGGTGAATAAGTGGCTAAGATCAGTCATAGCATTCACTCCTGAAAGAGATACCTGTCTGTTGCAGAGTTAGTCATTTTCAGCTGAGTGAACTGGAGCAATAGGAAATAAGGTGTTTTGCTCAAGAACACAGTGCACTGCCTGTTCCAGGAATTGAAACCACTATCTTGCAACCGTGTGTGTAGTTGCCTAATCATTAGGCCACATGACTTCAATGTCTCTCACGATAGTATATGTAGCAGATGAAATATCACCACTGAAGATTCAGACATCCCTCTAAATTTTTTTATTCACATTTTGTTGGAGTTTTAACTCTATTTCTACACAATCTAATAATGGATACTGTATGTAGCTATTTTACTTGCTAGAAATAACAGCCTCAAAACCACTCTACCATCTAGAAGAAAAAGAAGAAAAACAAGTCTGTATAAAATTGGATTATGTAGTTCTAAATACACTGTATGAATAAGAAACAACATTGGTAACGATGGGGTGCTTTTGGTGATAAGTCTAGTGAACAAGAGCAATTCTGGGGCAAAATATTACAACAATTTTGAGTGAGCTTAGTGGAGAAGAAATCGAGTGCAATTCTGACAAGATTGCTTAAGTCTCCATTACCATCTCCTGAGAAGTAAAGCTGAAATAAAATCTGTGTGTGTGTGTATAGGTTTGTATGTATATATGTGTTTGTGTTATATGTATGTTTACTCTGCACCAACTGTTATACACTACTTCTTATAGCAACTACCCCCACTTAGAAACTTTAACATTTGCAATATTTTCTTTTTACTACTCGTTTTTGTAAGAAAAGCATATCTTTTTTTTATTATTTTGTTTTATGGTGTGGTGGTAGTGGGCTATTTCTGGCTTTCATAAATTCATTTATTTATGCATGTGTGTACATGTTGGTGTGTGTGTGTGTATGTAATAATATAAAAGTGGGTGTTTCTATATAACTTTTATATTTTTTTTTTATATTCTGCCTGTTTGAAACTTATCTTGCAGTTGTGTTAGATTCATCCAAATCATTAGATTCTTTTACACTAAACTGTCACATTTTTTGCCTTGTGAAACATGAACACCAAAACATGCTTACTCTAGTAAAATAACTCCCTAACCGTCTTTAAGAAAGTTTTTACTATTCCTTTTCCAGGAGAAAGAATATACTCATGTAACTACTACTACACTCGCAACTAACTAATCTATTAGATTTATCTCCTTTACTAATGTTCCATTTTGATGGGGAGTATTGTGTGATGTGAAGCAGAGGGACTGCTAGATTATAAGATTAATCGGATTAATTTCTTTGATTTGTCATCTGATTAGTGAGCCTCAAAGGGATTATAAATATTGCCTTAAGTTATTCAGTTATTTATATACAAAACTTTTCAAAAATGATAAACATAAATACAGATGCAGGCATGACTGTGAGATAAGAAGCTTGCTTCCCAACCACATGATTCCGAGTTCAGCCCCACTGCATGGCACCTTGGGCAATTGTCTTCTACCATAGCCTCAGGCCAACCAAACTCTTGAGTGGATTTGTTAGATGGAAACTAAAAGATACCCATTGTCTATATATATATATATATATATATATATATATATATATATATGTATGTATGTATGTATGTATGTATGTGTGTGTGTGTGTGTGTGTCAGTGCTTGTCCCCCACCACTGCTTGACAACTAGTGTTGGTGTGTTTACATCCCTGTAACTTAGTGATTCGGCAAAAGAGATTGACAGAATAACTATTAGGCTTTAAAAAATAAGTTTTGTGGGTCGATCTCTTTGACTAAAACCCATGAAGGCAGTGCTCCAGCATGGCTGCAGTCCAATAACTGAAACAAGTAAAAAAAATAAAAGATAGCTATGTTCAATCCATCCCAGTATGGAACGTGGGTGTTAAATGATGATGATGACATATTTTCATTACCAAATAACAAAATCTCAGACACATAATCTTTATTAGCCATTTACTGTATAGTGAAACCATGAATCACCTTTTAAACATTTAAATTTTTATTTTAAGAAATCATTATTTTGTTAATTTTATCAAATTGTTATTCATAAACCATTTCTTCTCAAAATTTAGTTTTTCTTTTTTTATATTTTATATCATCTCATTTCTAAGAGCAAAAAACTGTCAGAAATATTAAAGCACCCTACTAAAAGCTCACATCATTGGTTGCTACTTTTTCTGACTTTGTGATTAATTGCACTAGAGATGAAACAAAGTATTACTGGTACACATTGCACAGAAGGTTAAAAATTACTGACCTCTTCTGCATTGAAAGTGTTAAAAAAAATATAGAAAACCATTGCAATTGCCTTGTTTTGTTGATCATAATTGTGTACAACAAAATTATGAATAACAAACTTTTCAAGATCCTTAACTATCATCAGTATGGATTTTTTAAATCATCATCTTGGTTCTTTTCTGTGGCACCACCACTAGTGAGGTCACCATGTTATTCTCAAGATTAAAACGCCCCCTCAACTGAGTGGAGGTATATATATAGAGAGAGGTACATGTTGAGAGGTTTAAGTTTAATAGAGGGTCAGGTACTGGTTTCTTGCTGCACAGGAGATACATGGGTACCTTGCATTATATAAGGGTAAGTAGTATTAATAGGGTTGAAACTGGAAAGAGAAATAATGATAGTGATAAGGTGTCAGAGCACACCCTCAGGGTTCGTAAGGAATTTTTTTTTTCTAAGTTTTAAATTATATTTTTAAAAAATCTCTAAGGCTCCTTGATATCCATTGCTCTGCCACCTACGTACTGTGGCACATATTTTGACAACTATTGGCTTACAGTTGTCTTTAGTCTGGCTATATATCCTGTCTAGACTTTCTTTACTTTCTTGTTATTTTCTTTACTTTTTTTTTTTAGTAAGTCAGGGTGGTAACTTGATAAAATAAGTACTAGTCATATTCAATTTGACTTCAATTTCCATTATCACTGAGTCATCCTTAAAAAATACCAGTAATACACTATACAATTCAATTAAAAACATTCCTCCTCTGCAAAGATTAACTTTGAGACCAGCCAAAAGAAATCTATATTGTTTTCATAGGTGTAGGAGTGGCTGTGTGATAAGTAGCTTACTTACCAACCACATGGTTCCGGGTTCAGTCCCACTGCATCTTGGGCAAGTGTCTTCTACTATAGCCTTGGGCCGACCAAAGCCTTGGGCCGACCAAAGCCTTGGGCCGACCAAAGCCTTGGGCCGACCAAAGCCTTGGGCCGACCAAAGCCTTGTGAGTGGATTTGGTAGACGGAAACTGAAAGAAGCCTGTCGTATATATGTATATATATATATATATATATATATATATATATATATATATATATATATATATATATATATGTATGTATGTGTGTGTATATGTTTGTGTGTCTGTGTTTGTCCCCCCAACATCGCTTGACAAGCGATGCTGATGTTTTTACGTCCCCGTAACTTAGCGGTTTGGCAAAAGCGACCGATAGAATAAGTCCTGGGGGCAATTTGCTCGACTAAAGGCAGTGCTCCAGCATGGCTACAGTCAAATGACTGAAACAAGTAAAAAAGAGTCAAAGAGAATACCAGTCTTTGGATGTTTTTTACAGAATCAAATTTTAATAATCTAGTAGATGCATCTGCCCCTCCTTTTTACAGTCACTCCCCTACTTTTTCCAAACTAGAGAATTCCAGAGGAGATATTAAGCCAAGTGCTTAAGTGTGGGATCAGGAAAGTGAGACACAAAAAGTGGGTGACAAAAAGAGTGTCAGATAAATTTGGTGGGTCTGAATGGAGAGAATATTCAGTTACTTGTTCAGACGTGCAGGGGTTTTAATAGTAGTATTAGAATAAGCAGAGAGAAAAGATTGGGAGAAACACCTGGGAGTGAATGTGAGGTAATCAGTCAAATGGGATTTATCTAAATGTGTGTATAACATTGCTCTGCATATTTGAGTAGTACTTCAGTGAACTTCGTAGTGAGTTAGACTCAATAATAAATCAGAGCTGAAGTATTTATGCCTAGTTTTTGTGCAGATATTTTAGTTATCCTCGTAGAAAGAATGAAAGACTTTTATATAATCATGAAATTTCAGCTTTTATAGAAAATTATGATGTTATTTCTTAATCTTTTTGTTATCACATTTCTTTTTCTGTTAAAGTACACTGGTTTTGTTTTAATTAATTTTGAAAATAATGAAGAATAATTTAGTAAAATAATTCTCTCATTATTAAACTGGTAACTTGGAACATAAATTAACATGAAATTTTGGTGGAAGGCTTTAATTTAGATAAATCTAAAGAGGAAATTTGTATCTTAAAATCAGAGGCAGTCTGAAGCAGGTTGGTACCAATAATATAAATTTTATAGCTCAAAGTAGAAATAAAAATCAGATTGTGAACTATGTTTATCACAATCTCAACACAACCTTGCTATTGTGGTACAGGCTGAAGACTAAATGCGATGGTCTGAATTTTTATTTATTTTTTCACTACGTAGATTCTCCAACCTGATCTTTTTTTTTTTACAATCTGTGGCATAGCTGTGTGGTAGGAAGGTTGCTTCCTTACCTCATGGTTTGGGGTTTAGTCCCACTGTGACACCTTGAGCAAGTGTCTTCTACAATAGCCTTGGGCCAACCAAAGCCTTATGAGTGGATTTAGTAGATGGAAACTGAAAAAAGCCTGTTGTATATATATATATATATATATATATATATATATATATATATATATATATATATATAGGAAAATGAAAAATAATAATAAGGCAGAATGCTAAACTGGAGGCATACTTTAATAAAGATTTCTCTAACCGGCTTTCATTGCGAAGCAAATTTTCAAGAAGAGGGAGAATGAAAATGTTTTTTACAAAGAAGTACAAAATAAAGAAAATATATAAAAAAATAAATATACCAATACATTATATTGTCTTTGAGCTTTTGAAGTTCAATGGTAGTTCATGTATATAATGGTTGGAAAAATAAGGATGCATGAGAATTGAGAGTTGTGTTAGGTTTAAAAAAAAGGGTTAAAACTTTGTGTTAAGCAGGAAGTGTGGTGTCAAAACAGGAAGTGTGTGTAAGGGGAGACAAATGTTTTTAGTTGGAGTTATGAACTCTTTTTTTCAATAGGAAGTTTATGTCTTCCCTTACACACACTTCCTGTTTTGACACCACACTTCCTGCTTAACACAAACTTTTAACCCTTTTTTAAACCTAACACAACTCTCAATTCTCATGCATCCTTATTTTCCAACCATTATATACATGAATTACCATTGAACTTCAAAAGCTCAAAGACAATATAATGTATTGGTATATTTATTTTTTTATATATTATTTTCTTCATTTTGTAATTTTGTAAAAAACATTTTCATTCTCCCTCTTCTTGAAAATTTGCTTCGCAATGAAAGCCGGTTAGAGAAATCTTTATTAAAATATGCTTCCAGTTTAGCATTCTGCCTTATTATTATTTTTCATTTTCCTATTATTTCTCCACGTGCGGTTAACACAATCCCACTATTTACTGACTTATATATATATATATATATATATATATATATATATATATATATATATATAGGCGTAGGAGTGGCTGTGTGGTAAGTAGCTTGCTTACCAACCAAAGCCTCGTGAGTGGATTTGATAGACAGAAACTGAAAGAAGCCCGTTGTATATGTATATATATATATATATATATGTGTGTGTGTGTGTATGTTTGTGTGTCTATGTTTGTCCCCCCAACATCGCTTGACAACCGATGCTGGTGTGTTTACGTCCCTGTAACTTAGCGGTTTGGCAAAAGAGACCGATAGAATAAGTACTAGGCTTACAAAGAATAAATCCTGGGGTCGATTTGCTCGACTAAAGGTGGTGCTCCAGCATGGCCACAGTCAAATTACTGAAACAAGTAAAAGAGTAAAGAGTATATATACATATGTGTGTGTGTGTCTGAGTTTGTCTCCCACCACCACTTTACAACCAGTGCTGGTGCATTTATGTCCCTGTAACTCAGCAGTTTGGCAAAAAAAGATTGATAGAATAAGTAGCAGGTTTTAAAAAACAATTACTGGCGGGTGCTACATTTGACTAAAAATTCTTCATGGCAGTGCTCCAGCATGGCTGCAGTCTGACTGAAACAAGTAAAAGATAAAAGATAGGAAATAAATCCAATTAGGTATTTATGTGAATTCAGAACTGTTCATATTTGTCCATACCCACTGACAAATACTAAAAACTAATATATATTCATATAAAGAAAACAGTTTTTTAAAGTTATCTCTACAGATATTCCTTAGAAATTAGAGCCAGCACTGATTTGTTACGTTTCATATATAAATATGTCTATGTAATCAATGCGATTGAAGGAAAATAAGTAGTAGGTGTATATGCATATTTCAAGAGTTCTTGCTCTTTCTTCAGTATCACAGCCAACCTATTAATCATCTACAAACACATTGCTTAAATAGTCACTAAATATAGCGGTGTAACATAATTGGATTTACCAATTTCACATAATAAACACATTCCTGGCAATTAAAAGTAAACAGTAGGAGCTAGAGAATCTCGGAATTGTCTGCTTTCACAATTAATGAATATAAACACTTCAAGAATGGAAATAATTGAAATCCAATTTATTCTACTTTAGAACTGTTTAACTTCATATCTTCTCTTTTACAACTGTAGCTGTTTTGTGGTTACATGTACTTAGTTCTGCCATATTTGGTAATGATTCAATATTGCTTTTTATATGTATGTATGCATGTGTGTGTGTGAGATACTTGGACACTTGTGCTTTCCATATTCTTGCAGAATATTGGAAATAAGTAACACTGTGTAACAGCAACACTCATTTACACTATTATGCAATAAGGGGACACACACACACACACACACACACACACATGACCACTCACAAAAGCATGGTGAGCTTCTTTCATTTTCCATCTACCAAATCTGCTCACAAGGCTTTGGTTGGCCAGGGTTATTTTGGAGATCGCTTGCCCAAGGTATCATGCCGTAGGACTGAAGTTGAAACCACAATGTTTGCTTCCCAACCACAACTTCTTACCACATAGCCACACCTATACCTTATTGATTACAGTCCAAAACAATACATGTCATTTAGCTATACATGTCTCCTACAAATACATGACTTTGTATACCACTATACTGTTGGTGTTGTTGTATAGCCCCAGGCCAACCCTGATCAAGCAGGTTTATGATCTAAGGTATTCAAGACATGTCCATTCCATTTCTTTAGAGATGATTTATCTTTGGTTATATTATCTAATATATCCTTTTTTAACTGTATTTATTTCTTATGGTGCGTGTATGTCATCCAAGAGAGATTTGACTGCTATTTTTAGCAACTTGAGTGAGCAGGAAGAGAATCCCATGTTGACTCAATATAGTGTTTTGCGTCATTTTTCTTTCCTCTCATAGGAGAAATGAAAAGTGATATGTAAAGCACTAGGATATGATAAAAAAACCCAAAACCTGCAATAGGCACAGGCATGGTTGTCTGGTAAGAAGCTTGCTTCCCAACCCTTTTGTTCCAGGTTCAGTCCTGCTGGGCGGTGGATAGAAACTCAAAGAAGTCTGTCATATATGTGTGTGTGTGTGTATCTTTGTGTCTGTCTCCCATCACTGCTTGACAAGTGGTGTCAGTGTGTTTACGTCCCCATAACATAGCAGTTCGGTGAAAGAGACCAATTCAATAAGTATTAGGCTTAAGCAAAATAAGTCCTGGAGTCAGTTTGTTCAAGCAAAACTCTCAAGGTGCTGTCCCAGCATGGCTACAGTCAAATGATTGAAACAAGTAAAAGATAAATGATATTTGTCTGCTTCTGATACTGTTCTGTGCTTTTTAGCCCTACACGTCTGTTTTGAATTAATACTACTTCTACGACTAATAACGAATTTTTAATAAACCTGTCAGGCATTTGCAATACCAGTGATTTGTTATTCACTGTTTTTTTTTTTATATATCAGTAGAGGCTAAATTTTTCTGTTTTTATTTTTGTAATTTTCTAAAGACATCATTATGTGACCTATGAAAAAGTTGATTGGTATTTCTAGAACCCCACATTGACTCAGTAGAGCGTTTTCTATCATTTTTTTCCTCTCATAAAAAAAATAGAAACAAAACAAATATATATATATATATATAAAACTTCAGTGTAAAAAAAAACATATCAAAACATAAAAACCTTAACCTTTCAGTCATTAAATATCCATTACTTTTCCTTTTCAAGTGTTTATTTTAGTGATTTTCTCATAAATCATAGTCTCAATAAGTAAGTGCCTGCAGCAGTGTATTCTAGAAGTCATAAAACTGATTGTTTTAGGTACTTTCAGACTGCATAAAGAGCTGCATTGAATTTAGCTATGGTACAAAGCTTAATAGTTAAACATCATTTTTGACTCACTGCATTTCTGGTTCCTTTTTATTACACAGCTTTTAATATGTTTACTTTTGTGTTGATGTGTGTGGGTGTGAGTCTCACTTGCCCCAGAGTCCGCAGAGTTCAGTCCCACTGTGTGACACCTTGGGCAAGTTTCTTGGGACAACCAAAGACTTGTAAATGGACTTGGTGGATGGTAACTGAAAAACCTCCATATGTATACATTTATATACACACACGTATGTGCTTGCATGCTCCATTTTGTCCAGATCAGTGCTATATCTCCTTCAGTTGACCTCTTCCTTCCAGTCATTTCAACATGTTGAACCATTAATCCCAACACTATTTTTTTCTCTCTCTGTTTTTTTTTTTTCTTTGTCTCTCCATTTATTTTCTCATTCCTTTCTGTCAAAGAGCATAGGCTCGAAACATCAAAAACTTTTCCATTTTCATGAGTGTCAGACTAATACATCTAGCTTATTGTTCCCTCACCTGTCTTTGTCATTTGTACAGTTGAACCATATATATGAAGGTGCATGGCCCAGTGGTTAGAGTGTCGGACTCACAATCATGAGGTAGTGAGTTTGATTCCAAGACCAGGCTGTGTTGTGTTCTTGAGCAAGACACTTTCTTTCATGTTGCTCCAGTTCACTCAACTGTAGAAATGAGTTGCGATATCACTGGTACCAAGTTGTATCGGCCTTTGCCTTTCCCTTGGATAACATCAGTGGTGTGGAGAGGGGAAGCTGGTATGCATAGGCGACTGCTGGTTTTCCATTAGCAACCTTGCCCAAATTTGTGCCTCAGAGGGTAACTTTCTAGGTGCAATCCCATGGTCATTCGTGACTGAAGGGGGTCTTTACCCTTTATATATATACATATATATATATATATATATATATATATATATATCTGATCTTTGTACTTTATAGGTTTGATTTTTTTAATTGCTATTTACATTAGGTGGGGACATTCAATTTGCCAACTGACATTAAAATATGAATCGTTGCACAAGCTATTCTGATTTATGACTTTTTTAGTGTATTTTATATATTTTTTTCTAAACAATAACTATTTACTTTGTAGAGAACATTTTTATCTGTGAAATGGGTGTGTCATCTTTTCTAGCTAAGCAGTAAGAGTTGTTGTCATTGTTTAACCTAGATCAACAATGATTGTGTAGGCTGATAGAAAAAAAAACAAAAAAAACATTAAGCCATAATCTCCTTTGTCCTTTTTGGCTTTTTAGAAGTAACAGGAAAATCTTCCTCAATTGTATCTTGTGTGTGTATGTGTGTATGATTTATTAAAAGCTGTAACTTCAGGTGTTCTGATTTTCATGTTTCTGATCTTTGAACCTTTTATATCTTTTACTTTTTTCAGTCATTAGACTGCGGCCATACTGGGGCACCACCTTGAAGGATCTTTATTTTTTAAAAAACGTTTTTGTAAGCCTGGTACTTATTCTATTGGACTCTTTTGCTGAACTGCTAAGTTATGGTGACATAAACACATCATCAATGGTTATCAAGTGGTGGTGGGGGACAAACACAGACACAAAGACACACACATACATCAGGCTTCTTTTTGACTTCTGTCTACCGAATCCACTCACAAGGCTTTGGTCAGATTGAGGCTATAGTAGAAGACACTTGCCTCTGGTGCCATGCAGTGGGACTGAACCTGCAGCCATGTGTTTGGGAAACAAGCTTTTTACCATGCAGCCATGCCTGTTTTTTTTTTCTTTCAGTTCTTTCTTTTTCTTGCTTTGTATGTTCAAACATGTATCCCCTTATATATAGATATAATACGTGAGTATGTATGTGTGTGTTTGCATGTGCTAAAGTTCCTAAAATAAATATGGATTTTTGAAAAGATTTGATTTATCTTAATTTTCTATATGCATTGACACATGTTCATACATACATACATACATACACTATTCTAATTGTGATCCAGTGTTGTGATGTGAAAAAGAAGCTCTGAATTTGTTGATAAAATTCTCTTTCTCTTTCATATACACCTCTTTTGTATGTATCTTTTACTTGTTTCAGTCATTAGACTGCAGTCATGCTGGGGCACCACCTTGAAAAATTCTAGTTGAATGAATTGACCCCATTATGTTTTTGTTTTGTTTTGAGGCCTGGTACTTATTTTATCAATCTTTTTTGCTGAACTGCCAAGTTACAAGGACATAAACACACCAACACCAGTCATCAAGCAATGCTGGGCGATAAACACAAAGACTCATACACATACACACAGACATATATATCTATATATATATATATATATATATATATACATACAAATAATAAATGAGTATATGCATATATACGTACATGTATGTACACACCTACATCTACCTGTATATACATATATATATATATATATATATATATATATATATATATATATATATATAAGCAATGTTAATTCTCTAAATGAAGTATTAACAGTAACTGCACGATAAAGTGTAGTATATTGCCACTTAAGTGTGGCTGACCCCTAGGGGTGGATGTTACTGTTGCTTTTAGCCCCAGGAGGACATCTCCTCCAGCTGGCTTATCGACACACGACTGTGTCCTGTTTGCCAAGGGAGTTATCCCTCTCACCACGACCAGCAGCACGAACGTATCCGGATTTCAGGGTTATTTCCCTTCTTCGGCGTTCGACAGCTGATGACCTTGGTGAGAGAGAAAAACCTGGCAAAATCTTATATCTTCTTTTCCAGTGACATTCTTCACTGATATTGAAAAGGTGAAAACAAGCAATGTTAATTCTCTAAATGAAGTATTAACAGTAACTGCACGATAAAGTGTAGTATATTGCCACTTAAGTGTGGCTGACCCCTAGGGGTGGATGTTACTGTTGCTTTTAGCCCCAGGAGGACATCTCCTCCAGCTGGCTTATCGACACACGACTGTGTCCTGTTTGCCAAGGGAGTTATCCCTCTCACCACGACCAGCAGCACGAACGTATCCGGATTTCAGGGTTATTTCCCTTCTTCGGCGTTCGACAGCTGATGACCTTGGTGAGAGAGAAAAACCTGGCAAAATCTTATATCTTCTTTTCCAGTGACATTCTTCACTGATATTGAAAAGGTGAAAACAAGCAATGTTAATTCTCTAAATGAAGTATTAACAGTAACTGCACGATAAAGTGTAGTATATTGCCACTTAAGTGTGGCTGACCCCTAGGGGTGGATGTTACTGTTGCTTTTAGCCCCAGGAGGACATCTCCTCCAGCTGGCTTATCGACACACGACTGTGTCCTGTTTGCCAAGGGAGTTATCCCTCTCACCACGACCAGCAGCACGAACGTATCCGGATTTCAGGGTTATTTCCCTTCTTCGGCGTTCGACAGCTGATGACCTTGGTGAGAGAGAAAAACCTGGCAAAATCTTATATCTTCTTTTCCAGTGACATTCTTCACTGATATTGAAAAGGTGAAAACAAGCAATGTTAATTCTCTAAATGAAGTATTAACAGTAACTGCACGATAAAGTGTAGTATATTGCCACTTAAGTGTGGCTGACCCCTAGGGGTGGATGTTACTGTTGCTTTTAGCCCCAGGAGGACATCTCCTCCAGCTGGCTTATCGACACACGACTGTGTCCTGTTTGCCAAGGGAGTTATCCCTCTCACCACGACCAGCAGCACGAACGTATCCGGATTTCAGGGTTATTTCCCTTCTTCGGCGTTCGACAGCTGATGACCTTGGTGAGAGAGAAAAACCTGGCAAAATCTTATATCTTCTTTTCCAGTGACATTCTTCACTGATATTGAAAAGGTGAAAACAAGCAATGTTAATTCTCTAAATGAAGTATTAACAGTAACTGCACGATAAAGTGTAGTATATTGCCACTTAAGTGTGGCTGACCCCTAGGGGTGGATGTTACTGTTGCTTTTAGCCCCAGGAGGACATCTCCTCCAGCTGGCTTATCGACACACGACTGTGTCCTGTTTGCCAAGGGAGTTATCCCTCTCACCACGACCAGCAGCACGAACGTATCCGGATTTCAGGGTTATTTCCCTTCTTCGGCGTTCGACAGCTGATGACCTTGGTGAGAGAGAAAAACCTGGCAAAATCTTATATCTTCTTTTCCAGTGACATTCTTCACTGATATTGAAAAGGTGAAAACAAGCAATGTTAATTCTCTAAATGAAGTATTAACAGTAACTGCACGATAAAGTGTAGTATATTGCCACTTAAGTGTGGCTGACCCCTAGGGGTGGATGTTACTGTTGCTTTTAGCCCCAGGAGGACATCTCCTCCAGCTGGCTTATCGACACACGACTGTGTCCTGTTTGCCAAGGGAGTTATCCCTCTCACCACGACCAGCAGCACGAACGTATCCGGATTTCAGGGTTATTTCCCTTCTTCGGCGTTCGACAGCTGATGACCTTGGTGAGAGAGAAAAACCTGGCAAAATCTTATATCTTCTTTTCCAGTGACATTCTTCACTGATATTGAAAAGGTGAAAACAAGCAATGTTAATTCTCTAAATGAAGTATTAACAGTAACTGCACGATAAAGTGTAGTATATTGCCACTTAAGTGTGGCTGACCCCTAGGGGTGGATGTTACTGTTGCTTTTAGCCCCAGGAGGACATCTCCTCCAGCTGGCTTATCGACACACGACTGTGTCCTGTTTGCCAAGGGAGTTATCCCTCTCACCACGACCAGCAGCACGAACGTATCCGGATTTCAGGGTTATTTCCCTTCTTCGGCGTTCGACAGCTGATGACCTTGGTGAGAGAGAAAAACCTGGCAAAATCTTATATCTTCTTTTCCAGTGACATTCTTCACTGATATTGAAAAGGTGAAAACAAGCAATGTTAATTCTCTAAATGAAGTATTAACAGTAACTGCACGATAAAGTGTAGTATATTGCCACTTAAGTGTGGCTGACCCCTAGGGGTGGATGTTACTGTTGCTTTTAGCCCCAGGAGGACATCTCCTCCAGCTGGCTTATCGACACACGACTGTGTCCTGTTTGCCAAGGGAGTTATCCCTCTCACCGCGACCAGCAGCACGAACGTATCCGGATTTCAGGGTTATTTCCCTTCTTCGGCGTTCGACAGCTGATGACCTTGGTGAGAGAGAAAAACCTGGCAAAATCTTATATCTTCTTTTCCAGTGACATTCTTCACTGATATTGAAAAGGTGAAAACAAGCAATGTTAATTCTCTAAATGAAGTATTAACAGTAACTGCACGATAAAGTGTAGTATATTGCCACTTAAGTGTGGCTGACCCCTAGGGGTGGATGTTACTGTTGCTTTTAGCCCCAGGAGGACATCTCCTCCAGCTGGCTTATCGACACACGACTGTGTCCTGTTTGCCAAGGGAGTTATCCCTCTCACCACGACCAGCAGCACGAACGTATCCGGATTTCAGGGTTATTTCCCTTCTTCGGCGTTCGACAGCTGATGACCTTGGTGAGAGAGAAAAACCTGGCAAAATCTTATATCTTCTTTTCCAGTGACATTCTTCACTGATATTGAAAAGGTGAAAACAAGCAATGTTAATTCTCTAAATGAAGTATTAACAGTAACTGCACGATAAAGTGTAGTATATTGCCACTTAAGTGTGGCTGACCCCTAGGGGTGGATGTTACTGTTGCTTTTAGCCCCAGGAGGACATCTCCTCCAGCTGGCTTATCGACACACGACTGTGTCCTGTTTGCCAAGGGAGTTATCCCTCTCACCACGACCAGCAGCACGAACGTATCCGGATTTCAGGGTTATTTCCCTTCTTCGGCGTTCGACAGCTGATGACCTTGGTGAGAGAGAAAAACCTGGCAAAATCTTATATCTTCTTTTCCAGTGACATTCTTCACTGATATTGAAAAGGTGAAAACAAGCAATGTTAATTCTCTAAATGAAGTATTAACAGTAACTGCACGATAAAGTGTAGTATATTGCCACTTAAGTGTGGCTGACCCCTAGGGGTGGATGTTACTGTTGCTTTTAGCCCCAGGAGGACATCTCCTCCAGCTGGCTTATCGACACACGACTGTGTCCTGTTTGCCAAGGGAGTTATCCCTCTCACCACGACCAGCAGCACGAACGTATCCGGATTTCAGGGTTATTTCCCTTCTTCGGCGTTCGACAGCTGATGACCTTGGTGAGAGAGAAAAACCTGGCAAAATCTTATATCTTCTTTTCCAGTGACATTCTTCACTGATATTGAAAAGGTGAAAACAAGCAATGTTAATTCTCTAAATGAAGTATTAACAGTAACTGCACGATAAAGTGTAGTATATTGCCACTTAAGTGTGGCTGACCCCTAGGGGTGGATGTTACTGTTGCTTTTAGCCCCAGGAGGACATCTCCTCCAGCTGGCTTATCGACACACGACTGTGTCCTGTTTGCCAAGGGAGTTATCCCTCTCACCACGACCAGCAGCACGAACGTATCCGGATTTCAGGGTTATTTCCCTTCTTCGGCGTTCGACAGCTGATGACCTTGGTGAGAGAGAAAAACCTGGCAAAATCTTATATCTTCTTTTCCAGTGACATTCTTCACTGATATTGAAAAGGTGAAAACAAGCAATGTTAATTCTCTAAATGAAGTATTAACAGTAACTGCACGATAAAGTGTAGTATATTGCCACTTAAGTGTGGCTGACCCCTAGGGGTGGATGTTACTGTTGCTTTTAGCCCCAGGAGGACATCTCCTCCAGCTGGCTTATCGACACACGACTGTGTCCTGTTTGCCAAGGGAGTTATCCCTCTCACCACGACCAGCAGCACGAACGTATCCGGATTTCAGGGTTATTTCCCTTCTTCGGCGTTCGACAGCTGATGACCTTGGTGAGAGAGAAAAACCTGGCAAAATCTTATATCTTCTTTTCCAGTGACATTCTTCACTGATATTGAAAAGGTGAAAACAAGCAATGTTAATTCTCTAAATGAAGTATTAACAGTAACTGCACGATAAAGTGTAGTATATTGCCACTTAAGTGTGGCTGACCCCTAGGGGTGGATGTTACTGTTGCTTTTAGCCCCAGGAGGACATCTCCTCCAGCTGGCTTATCGACACACGACTGTGTCCTGTTTGCCAAGGGAGTTATCCCTCTCACCACGACCAGCAGCACGAACGTATCCGGATTTCAGGGTTATTTCCCTTCTTCGGCGTTCGACAGCTGATGACCTTGGTGAGAGAGAAAAACCTGGCAAAATCTTATATCTTCTTTTCCAGTGACATTCTTCACTGATATTGAAAAGGTGAAAACAAGCAATGTTAATTCTCTAAATGAAGTATTAACAGTAACTGCACGATAAAGTGTAGTATATTGCCACTTAAGTGTGGCTGACCCCTAGGGGTGGATGTTACTGTTGCTTTTAGCCCCAGGAGGACATCTCCTCCAGCTGGCTTATCGACACACGACTGTGTCCTGTTTGCCAAGGGAGTTATCCCTCTCACCACGACCAGCAGCACGAACGTATCCGGATTTCAGGGTTATTTCCCTTCTTCGGCGTTCGACAGCTGATGACCTTGGTGAGAGAGAAAAACCTGGCAAAATCTTATATCTTCTTTTCCAGTGACATTCTTCACTGATATTGAAAAGGTGAAAACAAGCAATGTTAATTCTCTAAATGAAGTATTAACAGTAACTGCACGATAAAGTGTAGTATATTGCCACTTAAGTGTGGCTGACCCCTAGGGGTGGATGTTACTGTTGCTTTTAGCCCCAGGAGGACATCTCCTCCAGCTGGCTTATCGACACACGACTGTGTCCTGTTTGCCAAGGGAGTTATCCCTCTCACCACGACCAGCAGCACGAACGTATCCGGATTTCAGGGTTATTTCCCTTCTTCGGCGTTCGACAGCTGATGACCTTGGTGAGAGAGAAAAACCTGGCAAAATCTTATATCTTCTTTTCCAGTGACATTCTTCACTGATATTGAAAAGGTGAAAACAAGCAATGTTAATTCTCTAAATGAAGTATTAACAGTAACTGCACGATAAAGTGTAGTATATTGCCACTTAAGTGTGGCTGACCCCTAGGGGTGGATGTTACTGTTGCTTTTAGCCCCAGGAGGACATCTCCTCCAGCTGGCTTATCGACACACGACTGTGTCCTGTTTGCCAAGGGAGTTATCCCTCTCACCACGACCAGCAGCACGAACGTATCCGGATTTCAGGGTTATTTCCCTTCTTCGGCGTTCGACAGCTGATGACCTTGGTGAGAGAGAAAAACCTGGCAAAATCTTATATCTTCTTTTCCAGTGACATTCTTCACTGATATTGAAAAGGTGAAAACAAGCAATGTTAATTCTCTAAATGAAGTATTAACAGTAACTGCACGATAAAGTGTAGTATATTGCCACTTAAGTGTGGCTGACCCCTAGGGGTGGATGTTACTGTTGCTTTTAGCCCCAGGAGGACATCTCCTCCAGCTGGCTTATCGACACACGACTGTGTCCTGTTTGCCAAGGGAGTTATCCCTCTCACCACGACCAGCAGCACGAACGTATCCGGATTTCAGGGTTATTTCCCTTCTTCGGCGTTCGACAGCTGATGACCTTGGTGAGAGAGAAAAACCTGGCAAAATCTTATATCTTCTTTTCCAGTGACATTCTTCACTGATATTGAAAAGGTGAAAACAAGCAATGTTAATTCTCTAAATGAAGTATTAACAGTAACTGCACGATAAAGTGTAGTATATTGCCACTTAAGTGTGGCTGACCCCTAGGGGTGGATGTTACTGTTGCTTTTAGCCCCAGGAGGACATCTCCTCCACCCCTAGGGGTCAGCCACACTTAAGTGGCAATATACTACACTTTATCGTGCAGTTACTGTTAATACTTCATTTAGAGAATTAACATTGCTTGTTTTCACCTTTTCAATATCAGTGAAGAATGTCACTGGAAAAGAAGATATAAGATTTTGCCAGGTTTTTCTCTCTCACCAAGGTCATCAGCTGTCGAACGCCGAAGAAGGGAAATAACCCTGAAATCCGGATACGTTCGTGCTGCTGGTCGTGGTGAGAGGGATAACTCCCTTGGCAAACAGGACACAGTCGTGTGTCGATAAGCCAGCTGGAGGAGATGTCCTCCTGGGGCTAAAAGCAACAGTAACATCCACCCCTAGGGGTCAGCCACACTTAAGTGGCAATATACTACACTTTATCGTGCAGTTACTGTTAATACTTCATTTAGAGAATTAACATTGCTTGTTTTCACCTTTTCAATATCAGTGAAGAATGTCACTGGAAAAGAAGATATAAGATTTTGCCAGGTTTTTCTCTCTCACCAAGGTCATCAGCTGTCGAACGCCGAAGAAGGGAAATAACCCTGAAATCCGGATACGTTCGTGCTGCTGGTCGTGGTGAGAGGGATAACTCCCTTGGCAAACAGGACACAGTCGTGTGTCGATAAGCCAGCTGGAGGAGATGTCCTCCTGGGGCTAAAAGCAACAGTAACATCCACCCCTAGGGGTCAGCCACACTTAAGTGGCAATATACTACACTTTATCGTGCAGTTACTGTTAATACTTCATTTAGAGAATTAACATTGCTTGTTTTCACCTTTTCAATATCAGTGAAGAATGTCACTGGAAAAGAAGATATAAGATTTTGCCAGGTTTTTCTCTCTCACCAAGGTCATCAGCTGTCGAACGCCGAAGAAGGGAAATAACCCTGAAATCCGGATACGTTCGTGCTGCTGGTCGTGGTGAGAGGGATAACTCCCTTGGCAAACAGGACACAGTCGTGTGTCGATAAGCCAGCTGGAGGAGATGTCCTCCTGGGGCTAAAAGCAACAGTAACATCCACCCCTAGGGGTCAGCCACACTTAAGTGGCAATATACTACACTATATATATATATATATATATATACTCCTTGCAGGGTAATCTAAGAATGTCTATTAAAAATTAACTATTTGCTGCAACCTGATCCTACAGTTGCTGTTGTTGTCGCCGACAGTGAGTAGCAAATTCATTGAACAAACTGTCATCTACTTCATTGTGAACTATAACTACTGTGTTCTCTTTGTCACTATTGTCTCCTGTTTGTTTACTGTGATGTCACCTTGGTGAATAACATACTTCACAGCAATATACACGTGAGATTTTTACCTACCTAATCAGGTTAGCTATTATGTTCTAGTTAGTTTTCTACCACCTCTTGACTATTTAAACAACACATAAAGACTGAACTTTTCTCTATACGGTAGTAGGAGGGGGAATACAACAATCATAAGGAAATGGAACTGATTATTATTGCTTAAAAATGTCTTTTATTAAGTTCTTTTACCTTTTAATTGGCATAGGAGCAGACCTGGCTGTGTCGCAAGAAGCTTGCTTCCTAACCACATGGTTCCAAGTTCAGTCCCACTGAGCAGCACCTTCGGCAAGTGTCTTCTACTATAGCCTCAAACCAATCGAAGCCCTGTGAGTGAATTTGGTTGATAGAAACTGAAAAAAGCCCATCATATTTATATATATCAAATACAAAAATGGAACAAGAACGCAAAACATCCAGTCAGTTAGGTGAAACAAAAAAGGGACAACAAAATATCCAGACAGACAATACAAGGAAAACAAGGACAGCTCATTCGGAGTTTTCTATCCTCAGTCGAGTTCCAGATTATCTTTGCAATTGTGGCGCGTTATACTCGAGATTGCTCCAATCTGACCAGCCCCAAGGAAAAAATAAGCTAAGAGCATTACATTCCTTGGAAGAAAGCAGCAAATGTATATGAAAACAAGGATGGAAAAAAAAAACAAAAATGTTACACAAATACAAATAACAGGACATAACAAGAGGTGTCTTTTAACTAAGGACGAATTAAATTAAGCTGGCGTATGTGGAAGTAAAGCCTTATGGCAGGGACATAAGGTTTAACAAGCACAGGAAGGAATATAGATGTTGCATGGACAGTAGTCCAACCAAGAAAGAAAGGTCAGGCCTGACCAAACACCGGTCACATGGGGAGAGAAGAGAGAGAGGTAGAGGCAGAGGGATAGAAGAATTAAGGAGGGGCAAGAGAAAAATAAAAAAAGACACTGAAGTGAAAGAGGGAAAGTGAGCATGAAGAGAAGGCCAGGAAATGTGAGAGGGAACGAAAGAACGAAGAGTGGAATGAACGAAGTAAGTGTGAAAGAGCTGATAGAAAGAAGGAAAGAATGAAGGAATTCAAATATATATATATATATATATATAGCATTATATATGTTTATATATATCTTTGTGTCTGTTTGTCCCCTACCACCACTTCACAATTGGTGTTGGTGTGTTTACATCCCCATAACTTAGCAGTTTGGCAAGAGAGACGATAGAATAAGTATGAGGCTTAGAAAAATAAGTACTGGAGTCGATTCATTTGACTAAAAACAGTTCTTCACAGTCTAATGACCGAAACAAGATAAAAGATATTTTTGTTGAAATACACAGCTTTTGTTTTAATTTTTTAAATCATGAAGAATTTAGGAAAGTAACTGTAATTTTTAAGCTAGTATTTGGAATATTAATAGGTCTTAATTTAGATCACTTTAAAACAGGTCACTTGGATTATAAGCCAAGGATGTTCTCAAACAGGTTGGCATTAAAAAGGTTAACAGAGTGGAACGGTATATAATTGGTGGATTTAACCTCCAGTGAGGAATGAGGAACCTCCATTGTAACTAGAAAGTTCTATTGGGGGTTAAAATCTGAATTGGAAGGTAGAAAATTATGATATTGTAAAACATTTCATCTAGTATTTTGTAGTTTTCAATAGCAACCATCTCTACCAAATACGAAGGAACCAAGAGCAGCAAGAACCTATCACTAATGCTCTTATGAAAGGCATGAATGTTACAACATATTCTTTTTCTGTGAGATGCAGACATGGCTGTGTAGTTGCATATCCACCACATAGTTTCAAGTTCAGTCCCACTGCATCACCCCTTGGGCAAGTGCCTTCTAATATAACCCTAAACTGACCAAAGCCTTGTGAGTAGATTTGGTAGATGGAAACAAAGAAGCTCAATATGTGTGTGTATGTTTGTCTCTTGACATTTGTTTGTCTCTTGTCATCTTGACATTATGTATGTTTGCCTTTTGTCATCTTGACATTATGTGGTAGTTCTAAATGAGCGTCACTGTGGTACACTGTCTGGCCATGGAGCAATATTACCTTGCTTGAAACTGCAATGGTGAATGTAAAAACCTTTCTACTTAATCATAGATTAAACCATTATTAAGCCCTTTTGTTCAGAAAGTACAGGAAGACAAATGCTTGCTCACCTTGAAATGTTTATGTCCCTTCAAATTTTATTCAAATATCCTTAGGATTAAATTTACCCTTTATCCTACCAGGGTCAGCTAGTACCCATTATACACCAAATCAGTTCATTGATAATTTATTCCTCAAGATCTTGCACTAATATTGGAAAATATTGCAATCAATTTTAGGTGTTGGTCAGAGACATCCAGCCCTTATATCCCAACTTAATTTTTTATTTTCATGAATAATGTACCCTGAAATATGTTATCTCCTTTGCTACCATATTTCTATTTAAATACACTGCAGTTTTTCAATTTATTTTGAAAATAATCATTCTTTTACTTTTATTTCAGTCATTAGACTGTGGCCATGCTGGGGCACCGCCTTGGGGAATTTTAGTCGCAGTGATCAAACCCAAGTATTTATTTTCTTTTTAAGCCTGGTGCTTATTCTGTTGGTCGCTTTTGCCGAACCACTAAGTTTCTATCTTGGTCAGCCCAAGGCGATAGTAGAAGAGACATGCAGTGGTCCTGAACCCGGAACCATGTGGCTGGGAAGCAAGCTTCTTATCACACAACCAAGCCTGCACCAAAATTATTTAATAAAATAACTTTGTCATTATTAAGCTGGTGTTTAGAACATAAATTGAAATAACATTTTTTATGGAAGGTTTTACTTTATATTACTCTAAACCAGTGGTTCTCAACCAGGGTCAATATGGCCTCTGATGGTCCATAGAAGACTTTTGGGGGCCCATGCAACATAATAGTAAACTGGTGATCCACGATAGTATTTCAAGAACCTCTGAAAAAAATTTTGCTTTAGATGTATGCATTGTAAGAAACAGCTAAGTTTCTTTCTCCAACATTTTACATAGTTCAACCTCTGCAAGTGAATGAGTGAAAAGCAAAATAAGAATTTTGAAAGAAGTTTCTATAAAACTCGTTTTTAAACATCAAATGGCTTTGGGGGCCCACCAGAATAAAATAGTAATCAAAGGGGTCCACAGATAAAAAATGATTGTGAACCCCTGCTCTAAAACATGAAGTTTGTATCCTAGAACGAGTAATCTCTAATGCAGGTTAGTATCAAAGAGGTTATTCAGTGTCCATTTTAAGATGATAGGTGTTAAATGAGGGAAATTTGATTGCTATTTTTAGCATGTTAAGTGATTACATAGTAGATAGATTGCCTTAATATTTTGTGAAAGTCCATCCATTGGACTGTATTTGTAATTCAAACAGCCAAACTTTCTTAATGTAAAGGGAACAAATTTATGGGACACTTGGTCACAAGAGATTGTTGTCATCAAAGCCATGTTTAGAAACTACTCTTTATAAAGCAGCCAAGCATGTAGGAAGAAGGAAGCAGATTCAAGGACGAGGGTTGTTTGCTTTGTCTTCTTGTTTACATGCCTAAAGACAGGCTGGTGTCATAGCATGTAAGAAGTTCCCACGACAAACTCATTTGTTTAAAGTCTTTTGAAACCCATAGTGTGATCTCAATGTATTTAGTCAGAAACTATAAATATCTCATGTATAATGAAGCTGCCAATAATTTTATTATTCTTCTTATTATTATTGTTATGATAATGATGATGATGACTAACGTTTAATAATCCTTCAGGTTTATGTCAACTAGAAATGTATTATTCAACATGTGTATTATTGTCTACTATTGTTTGTTTAGGGTAGTGTAGGTATTGTGGAGACAGATTTTCATTGGATGAAATTTAGAAGTTGGATTTGAATTTGAATCTTTAGCTAAGTTGTATACTCAAAGATCCCCTCTTTGGCTTACTGTTGTCATCATTCTTCAGCCCCAGATCAGCCTCGAGCAAGTAGACTTGTAACCAAAGGCATTCCAGCCATGGCCATTTTATATTTTTCTCAGATATAGTACATCGATGACTATATTGCCTAATGTGTTCTCATTTTCATAGGAGTGTACATTGTATGTAAAACTTGGTTGCTATTTCTAGCAAAATGGTTCATTCATTGAGCTCCAAGTCAGCTCTGATTAAGAATATCTATGGTTAAATATGTTCCAACCAAAACTCACTTATCCTTTTTTTGCTTCAGGCATAATGTATTGGGGACTATATTTTCCAATGTGTCTATTTGTTTTTCTAAAAAAAAACTAGTGTAATTTTAGGGAGATTTGGCTTTTTTCTCTAGCAAGTTAAATATCCTTATAGATACTCTCTAGTTGACTCCTGTTCAAATGACATATTGGACTCTAACAGTAACTTGTATGTGTTAGTCTGTCCTGTATCTGTTCTGTGACCAACGATTTGTCTGAAAGCTGTCCACAGTTGGCAACCACCAGTAAAACTAGGTGGGAGGAGCAACCAACAGAGCAGGTATATGCCAGCTGCCATAGGCCCAAAGATCATGTTTAGCCTGTTATCACACCTTTAATTACTTGTATTACCATTGAATTGCCATAGTGATCAGTTAGATTTCTGAGTTCATTCCATAGTATTCTTATATTCTTGTTTCAGTCATTTGACTGCGGCAATGCTGGAGCACCACCTTAAAGGGTTTTGGTCAAAGAAATCAACCCCAGGACTTATTCTTTATAAGTGTAGTTCTTATCCTATTGGTCTTTTTTGCCAAACTACTAACTTGCAGAGATATAAACACATCATCAGTTGTCAAGTGATAATGGGAGGGACAAACACAAAGACATATAAATAAATATATATATATATATATATATCCCATAAGTTCTGTCCGAATTTTGAATAAAGAAAACAAGTGATCAAATGTTATATTTAATTGAAATTTAATCATCAATGTACTTTCTCTAATTATCTATGACTTCCTTCCATCTATTTACAAGCTTTTTAATCCCATCAATGTAAAACTCTTTTGGTTTCAAAGCAAAAAACTCTGAAATGTCAGTTTCGACCTCCTCCTGGCTTGCGAAAGTTATGTCCCCCAAATGATTCTGTAAACTACAAAACAAATAGTAGTCTGAAGGAGCAAGGTCTAGAGAATAAGGTGGATGAGGAATTTTTTCCCATCGCAGCTCTTCGATCTTCTGTGATGTGATCTTTGCAGTGTGGGGTTGCGCATTGTCCTGGTGAAACATTACTCCCTTTCAATTCACTAAAGCGGGTCTTTTTTTTCTTCAAAGCTTGGTTCAAACGCTCTAATTGCTGACAGGAGACTTGAGCATTGATTGTTGCATTAGGTGGTAACAATTCAAAGTAGATTACTCCTTTGCAATCCCACCAGATAGAGAGAAGAACCTTTTTTCCATGAAGTTCCCTTCTCGGTTGTGGTTGAGTTTTTTCCCTTTTACCAAGCCACTGTTTACAACATTTAACATTTCGATAGAAGATCCATTTTTCATCACCAGTCACAAGTCTATCCAAAAAGGGTGAAATGAGTTCGCAAGAATGCAAAGAAGAACAGATGTCAACGCGGGATTTGCAGTTGCTTTCGAACAATTGATGAGGCACCCATTTTCCAAGTTGATGATGATGATGATGATGAACAGTTGTATGGTTTGAACTAAGCTTTAATGCCAATTCTGCAACTGATAATGCAGGATTTTCTTCAAGTAATGCCTCATGGATCTTATCATCAAACTCAACTGGACGTTCTGTTCGATCTTCATCTTCAAGGCTGAAATCTCCACTTCTGAATTTTGCAAACCATCTTCTGCAAGTTCTTTCATTCAAGCATTCTTTTCCATAAACTGAGTGTATGTTTCGAGTTGCTTTGGCTGCAGAGTTTCCTTTTTTGTACTCAAAATGCATTATGTGCCTCAAATGCTCTTTGGATACTTCCGTGTTAGAAAGGGTTTTAATCAAAGAAATTTCAATTCTATTGTAATAATAGTTAATTAGTTTAAATGTACACAAATGCATAACAATTATTTTTAATTCCATTAGACATTCTAAAATACTATTGAATTTCATTCAATTTTAAAAAAAGGTAAAATTGGACATAACTTATAGGATGACCTGGTATATATATATATATATATATATATATATATATATATATATATATATATATATATACATACAATGGGTTTCTTTCAGTTTCCGTCTACCAAATCCACTCACGAGGCTTTTAAAAATTTTTTATTCTTTTGTTTTCTATTATCCTGGTAAGATTTGATATCAGAATCTTGTCTGTTGCGTAAATAGCACTAAATGCTGTATGACATTTAGTCTTGTGTTCCTCAGTTTCAGTCAAGAGATTGCTAATTTCATCATCATTGTTTATACATTTGCTTTTGCATACTCACATGGGTTGGGCAGGATTTTGTTGAGGCAGATTTTCTCCAGTCAGATGCCTTTCTTGTTGCCAACCCTCACCCGTTTCCAAATAAGGTAATATTTCCCCATGACCAGACATGTTTTTCATGGAAGATTGCAAACAAGGAACACCACTTGCATAATGGAGACATTTCTTTTCCGACTATCACCCAATGTCAAAGCAAAAAGACATACATTCTCTCACTCGCTCACTTTCACACTCTCATGCACATACCATATATATATGGTTGGCCCAAGGCTATAATAGAAGACACTTGTCCACATGCAGTAAAATTGAACTCAGAACCATGTGGTTGAGAAGCAAACTTCACACATCACAAATTCAAATCTGGATTTTCAAGTATTTTAGTCCTTAGTTCTATTATATATTTCTATAGTCAAGCAGTTGACACCTCTCACTTGCACTGTCTAGCTTATTCCACCAGAATTCATTTTATATTCTGAACTAAAGTTAAAAGAAGGCCTGTAGAAGAATTAACAAATATTATTGATAGGTATGGTAGAAGAGAATCTAAGTTATCTGTTTTCACTACTACTACTACTACTACTACTACTACTACTAAATAATAATAATAATACTATCAACGACAACAATTGATTTCAAATTTTGGCTTATGACCAGCAATTTTAGCAGGAGAAGAGGTAAGTTGGCTACATTGATCCTTGTATTAAACTGGTGCTAATTTTATCAATACTGAAAGAATGAAAGGCAAAGTTATCCTTGATAGGATTTGATCCCGAAACATACAAGGCTGGAAAAAATGTAACAAGGCATTTCTTTTTCTGACATTCTATCAATTTTGCTAGCTCTCTATAATAATGATATTGTTATTGTAGTACACCCATTCAACAAACTAATTATGAAAATTAGTGATCACTGTACAAGTCAATTATAAGTATTTGAGTATTCTAATGGTTTACACACACACACACAAGGGGGTGCTGCAAAGTTCCTGGCTTTAAAGATATCGCAAACGACCTGATTGGAGGCCCATCCTTCCGAGTTCTTTTGCAGGGCTTAGAAAAAACTGAAGGACCATTGCAATAAGTGTGTGAATCCGAGAGGAGAATATGTTGAATAAAATCATAATTAACTGATCCTCTTGTATTTTCTTTTGCCCAAAGTCTGGAATTCTTCAGCACATCCTTGTGTATGTATGTGTATATATATATATATATATATATATATAAAGTCTCAAAATCTCTCATTCTTTTGTCTCTACTTTGATGAACCACCCTGATACCTTATTACCATTCTTTTATCTCTTTTTCCAGCTCCACCCCAATTACTCTCACCCACTCCTGTATGAGGTGAGTAGCCATGCATCTCCTTTACAATAGGTGTCTTTTGTGTGTCACTAGCCAGAACCAAGATTTCACTTAGCTTGTCATGTCTTCTCAAGCACAGCAAATTGCCAGAAGTCTAGGTCACTTGTCATCACCTATGTATATTTACTTACCTAATACATATATAATGCAAAGACATAAAGTTTTGAAATATATTCTTTCCTTGCTGCCCAGTTCAAAATGATCTAAAACCTGATACTGATCCTTGGCCCAGTGGTTAGGGTCACTGTTGCAGTATACAGTATATCTTGATGTATAAGACCAGGGAAATAGTCAACTGCTGACACCACTACCATTTTGCTACAACTATTTCCTTATATCTGCTCTAAATAAATAGCTCTTATGGCAATGAACTGGGTGTTTCCACTCACAAAAGCTCAATAAGCTAGATATTTATATTCTTTTCTAGTCTAGGCACAAGGCCCAAAATTTTGGGGGAGGGGGGGCCAGTTGATTAGATCAACCACAGTATGCAACTGGTACTTAATTTATCGACCCGGAAAGGATGAAAGACAAAGTCGACCTCAATGGAATTTGAACTCAGAACATAGACAGACGAAATACTGCTAAGCGTTTCACCCAGCGTGCTAATGTTTCTGCCAGCTCTGACTAAAATGCCATATACTCACACTCACCTGTTCATTCTCTCGGCTATCTATCAACACCCGCTTACTCTTATTCACTCCCTCATCGACTTACACTCAACTAACCGTTCACCCACTCTGTCAACTATTCATACTCACATTTATGCATGCGTGCAAAAACACATGCATATATGTGCTCACACAATTACAAAACCTGAGCACTTTCACTCTCATACACAACACACATACACCACCCACACTCATACACAAGTATTTTATAATTCTAGTATTGATTTCTTTAGTGACATGTTTACATTAGTCATTAATTGATCCTATAGAGGTAGTTAGTTATACTCTTGTGGCACTCTGCTAGTTTTGTCCTCCTCCTTCCACCACCTCACACTCCACTGAGTGAACCAAAGGTAATAGTTCTATCCCTCCTCCCTCCACACATACACATTGTTCTGTTTTTCATAGCTTACTTATTTACACATGGGTGGTCTAACTAACTATTCATTCCCAGCCAACATTCACAAACTCCTACTATTATAACATATCTACTGTCACCACTGCCTTATTGTGTACCTGAACCACCACCATTACCTCCGCCACTGTATTTCTTTCCTGACACTTTATTCATACACCTTCCTCATTCATCATAGACTATAAGTACTATCAAAAAGGTTTTACCAAACTATTCATAGAACATGTATCTAATCCCTCTGTGTTGTTATACGGCCCTAGATCTGCTCTGTAGTCAAAAATGTTCCAGTAGGGACCATTCTGCCTTATTCTCACTTATTGTATGTAGTAGACTGCATTATTTAATTTGTCATTCTTTTTAAAGATAGTAAGATGTGATTTGAAAGAGATTTGACTGTTATTTGTTGCTGCTCAAACAGGTGAATAGAGGCTCCCTTGATTAATTCTTCATTTAAATTTTTATACATTTAGTATCATGAAATAGTGCAGAAGCTTATATACAATTCTGGTTTTGACTCTGTATTGTTTAACCCAGATCAGCACTGATCAAGCAAACTGATGATTTGTTTCTATTTGTGACCATGAAATTCTGACATAGTATATCCAGGACTACATTATCCAGTGTCCTACTTTTTCTTAAATGGTAAGGTGTGATTTAAGGGGAAATCTGGTTGCTATTTCTTGTAGGTTTCACAACTATCAATGAGTTTTTCTCTTTGATCAATTTTATTGTTGCCCTCTTGTGTGGTCATCTTGATACTTGTTGCCTTGTTAAACAATACCACTAGCTACTTGGGTGCCTTTAGCAGATGTCGCCCAGCCAGGTTTTCTCACTCTGTTGCCTCTTTGCCTATTTTTTTTTCCCTTAAAGAAATTGATCTTCAGATGGCCAGACCAAGCATTGTCTACTTCACTCTCACAAGTCTCCTCTACCTGATTCGACATGGCAGGCATAGCTGTGTGGTAAGAAGCTTGCTTCCCAACCACATGGTTTTGGATTCAGTCCCACTACATGTCACCTTGGGCAAGTGTCTTCTCTCATAGCCTCTAGCTGACCAAAGCCTTGTGAGTGGATTCAGTAGGCAGAAACTGAAAGATGTCTAATGTATATTATATATATATATATATATATATATATATATATATATATATATATATATATATATTATGTGCATGTCTTAGTGTCTGGTCCCCACCACCACTGCTTCACAACCAGTGTTTGTGTGCTTACATCCCTGTAACTTAGCAGTTCAGCAAAAGTGATTGATAGAATAGGTATGAAGCTTAACAAAAAAAAAAAAGTACTGGGGTTGATTCATTTGACTAAAAGATTTTCAAGGCAGTGCCCCAGTATGGTTGCAATCTAATGACTGAAACAAGTAAAATATGAAGAAAAGCTAGTCCCACTCTCCACTTCTCATCTCAATATACTAAAAAGAGAGAGTGGTTGAGGAGTTACTTTTCTAATTTATGGTACTGCTTTGGAACAATTGGATCTTTGTTATTCTTTCAGTAACTTGGCATGTCAACTAATTAATTGCCTTTGGTCAATATATGTAGCTTTCATTTATTCTCCTAGCTAATTTTGTCTCCAATTCTGTTAATTATTTTTGTGGTGAGTATTTTAATTAAATCTAGTCTACGACCTAATTCTTGATGCCTTACTAATACTTTTATAAAAATTATGTAGTGTTTGGAAGTCTGTAAGTTTGTTTTAAATTGAAATAAGTCTTAATTTACAACATGAGCTGCTGTCTCAACACATTTTAAAATAAATATGGTGCTTCATTCTGAGGATCTTGATAGATTTTATGAAACCTTTTGAATCTCTTCACCTCTCAGTTCAAAGGCTACTGTGATTGATCCAATTGAAATAATTACTAGAATTGATTTCATTAACTCTTCCCTCCCACATAAGGCATGGTCTTGTGGTTATGTTGGAAATTATACATATATAGGCATGGCTGTATGGTTGATATTACTTTGCAACTACATGGCATCTGATTTGAGTCCACTGAACAGCACCTTGGGTAAGTATCTACTACTATACCCTCAGGTCAACCAAAGTCTTGTGACTAAAATTTGGTGGACTCTAGTTTGTACACCACTTCAAACTATATATATCATCATCATCATCTAACGTCCACTTTCCATGCTAGCATGGGTTGGACGATTTGACTGATGACTGGTGGACCAGGAGGCGACACCAGGCTCCAATCTGATTTGGCAGAATTTCTACAGCTGGATGCCCTTCCTAACGCCAACCACTCCGAGAGTGTAGTGGGTGCATTTACATGCCACCGGCACGACATACATACATACGTGCACAGATTTTATATATTAAGAAAAAGGAGGTAGTCAGAATATTGGATAAATATTATCACTTTCATCTTGTTCATTTCCAAGACTCATCAGATATGTTTTACAGAAAATTTTATGCCTTTTATATAAATCTGGAAGAGAATGTTCTTTGTGCGTGTCTGTATGTCTATCATCATTTAACATTCGTCTTTCATGCATGCTGGCATACATTGAATGGTTTGACAAGAACTGACAGGTTGAAGGGCTGCTGTGTTT
Organism: Octopus bimaculoides; assembly: GCF_046866305.1. NCBI lineage: Eukaryota > Metazoa > Mollusca > Cephalopoda > Octopoda > Octopodidae > Octopus > Octopus bimaculoides. Next base: position 57,403,146 of record NC_142934.1, on the reverse strand, counting down.
ACTTAGGCCTGTTTTCTGTGGCTGCATGCCCTTCCTAACACTGTTTAGGCAAGGCCCTGTGGTTAAGAAGTTTGCATCTTGTGGTTTAATGTTTTTACTGCATGACATTGCAGGTAGGTGTCTTCTACTATGGTCTTAGACTGATCAATGCCTTGGGAGTGGAATTGCTATACAGATCAGAATCATTTTGTGTGTGTGTATATTTCTTCTTGTCTTGATGTTGTTTGCCCACTGCATAAAAACAAGATTACTGTCCATACAAATGGTGCCATTATTTACCATCTTCAATGAAAACATGTTTAGTTAGTGACTTGTTCATTTGAAGGGCTAGAAGAAACAATACCTTACTTGGAAACAGGTTAGGTTTGATAAGAAATGCAGCTGGCTGTAGAAAAGCTGCTCCAGTAAGTTTCCTCTGAGCCATGCCAGCATAGTAAAAGGGTCATTAAAATGACAAATGATATAGGGATTGGCTTTTCTTTTAAAATTATATTTGAAATGTTGATGATAGTTTAGAGAAGTTGACTCTTCCAGACAAAATGCTACCCCACTTATCCTACAGCTGTTTGGTTTGGCTCCAGCTACACTGATCTTGTTAGTTCAAGCAGGGCCTGCAAAAATTATGTGCCCTGCTCCTCCTCTCATGGCTAACTCATAAAAATTGACAAAAATCCTCTCTCAATTCTCCAAACTTCATATTAAATGTGTAGGAAGGTGGCTGCATTCTATATTTTATATAAAGTCTTTCCAGAAGATTAACACCAGCTATATGTGTAGGATGAAAGGAACTGAGTCACACATTAGAATCTTTGCTTATAGAAAAAGATGCAAGTTACATTTTAACTATGTTGTTTATGAATGCTTATTGTTTAGTAGCTTATATGTTGCCTTATATAGACTAAACACAGAAGTTATCTCATTGGACATGCTTTAGTATATTAGACTCCATCTTATTGTAAATTGGATATAAATTAAAGAAAGAAGATAGCTGTGTTCACTGCTTCTGCCAGCTTATATGAAACAAGATCCTATAGAATCTTTTAAAATCCCTTTCTCCTGCTTTTCTATTTAATCTCTTCAAATCCACCGCTACTCCCAATACATGTCAATAGCATTTTTATTTGGTTAATCCTTAATGAATCATGAGGATCTATATGACTAGTATTTGTTTAGCACTGAACAGGTGGGAGATAAATCTTCCACTGAAATGAAGTTTTATCTAAACACAGAAATTTTGTTAAAATTCTCCCAGAGAAACTGAGTTGATAATATAAACCAGTTACACACTCATCAATTTTACATTGCTGCCACTGTTTACAGCAATGAATTTACCATCCTTAGATATCATGAATTGATGGTGCTCTCTTTGAACCACAGTTTTTCAGTTCTGGTGTGCCCCAAAGTTTAGTTATCCTCAAAACTCTTCCTTGTATGCATCACTGTCCTACATGCCATTACCAACAATATTCACTCTTATGTAGATGATATCGCCACTTCATTCCTTTCTAGCTTTCCCTTTTAAGCATCATCCACATTCATTGTCGACACCCTGTGACAAACCTACACTGCCTCCATAGATAGAGACCTCAAAAATACTCTCAGACCAATTTTTACCTCAATTTACCACACAGAGATTCAGTCACTACATATGAACAAAACATTGTCACCCTTAAACATGAACAACATGCTACTAGAAACTTCAGAGTCATAACAAATGCTAGACCTGGCCATCACTGAATCTCTCATTTGGCTAACAGACATATGCAATATAGCAAAGACTATAATACATAAGACTGGCTTTCTACACTTACGTTTTGAAATAGTCAAGTCTATCTCTCCTGTAATCTTCTTTTCTCTTCCATTCTGTAAATGTAAATTTAGGTCGGAAGGTGAGGGACTGTGTCACTGTAGACCAGTGCTTCTCAAACTATTTGATGTGGCATACCGGCAGTTTTTTTTTTTTTTTTGCCTCCCACAATGTTCTAAGGACTGGTAATATTTCTTAGAAATAATTATACTGGAAACAATATATATAATGAATATAATAAAAGTTGACAATTTTTTTTTATCTTATATTTATTTTGTAAACAAATAATACAATATTACATATGCATTTTATAATGTTTCTTTCTTTTCTGGAAACTCACCACGTACCTGCAGCTGATGGCTCATGGACTGGCACCAGTCCATGGACCACCACTTTGAATAACACTGATTGATGAAGACTATCTGATAAATTTTGCCTTTTGTATTTGGTTTGTAAGATTCTTGATTTGTTGCAACAAATCTTGTATTTTGCTGCTGTATTTCACTAAAATTAAAACCCTGTTTTAGTTCCTATAAACAAAGGGGTTTAAAATCTGTTGTTTAAGTTCCATTAAACATATTGATAAATTAATAGTAATAATAAAGTGAAATGCTGTATATTGTATTATGCAGATGCTTGTAATCATTCGTAAAGGTGCCTATAATTTACCAAACTACTAACATTGCCCCATTGTCAGTCAAGAATTGAGATACTATGCACACACACACACACACACACACACACACACACACACACACACACACACACACACACACACACACACCATTACATAATATTTATATAAGCCATTCTGTAGCTTTCTTCTCCCCTCTGCTTCCACTCCTCTTAGATACAGGTGACATTCTTCACATAGTTTATCATCCACCTTTCTTATTCACCTTAAAGTACCTTTGATTATTTAGTCAGTCACCTAAATTTAAGGTGTTCCACTCAGGGACAATGCAGGCGTGTCTAAAGTTCTGTTAGAAAATTAAAATATTCCTCCTATCTTTTTTATTTCAAAACTTCCTGCTCATGCTTTTAAATGATTTAGTGGCCTATTATAACTTTGTTACTACAGTTGCACAGCATGATTATCTGATGACCTCAGTCAGTTTACATTTACGTCATTACTGCTTTGTATGTATGTTTATGTCACATGTGACATAAATAGCTCATCGATTAATATAATAATGATTTTCAAATAGGTTGGGGAATTCTAACCGCTTGAATTCATTCCAATGTTGTTACTCGTAGTTGTTTCATTACAAAGGACACATCCTTCACAATCACCTCCACTACACCGCCATTGCCAGTAGCAGATGAAAGACAGCAAAATCAACTCCTGATGGCATTTTAACTTGACGCTAATAGAAGTAATGCCAAATAGTGTGACATATATATATATATATATATATATATATATATACAAATAATTACAGAGGCATCAAGCTGTTAGATCAGGTTATGAAAGTTACAGAGAGGGTCATAGCCCAACTAATTAGGGAGCGAATCAATTTAGATGAGATGCAGTTTGGGTTCGTGCCAGGTAAAAGCACTACTGATGCCTTATTTCTAGTGAGACAGTTGCAAGAGAAATACCTAGCTAAGGATAAACCTCTGTACCTGGCTTTCGTTGACATGGAGAAAGCCTTTGACAGGGTCCCCCGATCCCTTATCTGGTGGTCAATGAAGAAACTTGGGATAGAAGAATGGTTAGTGAGAGCTGTGCGAGCCATGTACAGAGATGCTGCCAGTAAGGTGAGGGTTGGAAATGAGTACAGCAATGAATTCCGGGTAGAGGTAGGGGTCCACCAAGGTTCCGTCCTCAGCCCCCTATTATTTACCATAGTCCTCCAGGCAATCACAGAGGAGTTCAAGACAGGTTGCCCCTGGGAGCTCCTCTATGCTGATGACCTTGCCCTAATTGCGGAGTCACTATCAGAACTAGAGGAGAAGTTTCAGGTGTGGAAGCAAGGTCTAGAATTGAAGGGCCTTAGAGTCAACCTAGCTAAAACCAAAATCCTAATAAGTAGGAAGGTAGATAAAACACAAACCCCTTCAGGTAGATGGCCCTGCTCAGTATGTAGAAAAGGAGTAGGTAGTAACTCTATAAGATGTACGCGGTGCAAGCTATGGACACATAAGAGGTGCAGCAACATCAAAGGCAGGTTAACTAGCAAGTTAGTTTTTGTTTGTGGCAGATGTTCAGGTGCAATAAAGACTGCAAACAAACAGGAAACAACTTCTATCTCATTCCAGGGTGAAAAACTAGAGGTAGTCGATAGCTTCCGCTATCTGGGCGACCAAGTTAGTAGTGGGGGTGGGTGCGCTGAAAGTGTAGCTGCTAGAATAAGAATAGCCTGGGCAAAGTTTAGAGAGCTCTTACCCCTGCTGGCGACAAAGGGACTCTCACTCAGAGTAAAAGGCAGACTGTATGACGCATGCGTACGAACAACCATGCTACATGGCAGTGAAACATGGGCTGTAACTGCTGAGGACATACGTAAGCTCGCAAGGAATGAAGCCAGTATGCTCCGTTGGATGTGTAATGTCAATGTGAATACCCGTCAGAGTGTAAGTATCTTGAGAGAAAAGCTGAACATTAGAAGCATCAGTTGTGGCGTGCAAGAGAGACGATTGCGCTGGTATGGACATGTGGTGAGAATGGAGGAGGATAGCTGCGTGAAAAAGTGCCACACCCTAACAGTTGAGGGAACCCGTGGAAGAGGTAGGCCCAGGAAGACCTGGGCTGAGGTGGTGAGGCAAGACCTTCGTACATTGGGCCTCACCGAGGCGATGACTACGGACCGAGACCTTTGGAAATGGGCTGTGCGTGAGAAGACCCGGCAAGCCAAGTAAGATCGTTGCCAGTGCCCCTGGACTGGTTCTTGTGCGGGTGGCACATGAGATGCACCATTTTGAGCGTGGCCGTTGCCAGTACCGCCTGACTGGCTCCTGTAGGATTTTCGAGCGAGATCGTTGCCAGTGCCCCTGGACTGGCTTGTGCGGGTGGCACATAAAAGACACCATTTCGAGCGTGGCCGTTTTCGTGCGGGTGACACGTAAAAGCACCCACTACACTCTCTGAGTGGTTGGCGTTAGGAAGGGCATCCAGCTGTAGAAACTCTGCCAAATCAGACTGGAGCCTGGTGTTGCCATCCGGTTTCACCAGTCCTCAGTCAAATCGTCCAACCCATGCTAGCATGGAAAGCGGACGTTAAACGATGATGATGATGATGATGATGTGCGTGAGAAGACCCGGCAAGCCAAGTAAGATCGTTGCCAGTGCCCCTGGACTGGCTCTTGTGCGGGTGGCACATGAGATGCACCATTTTGAGCGTGGCCGTTGCCAGTACCGCCTGACTGGCTCCCGTAGGATTTTCGAGTGAGATCGTTGCCAGTGCCCCTGGACTGGCTTGTGCGGGTGGCACATAAAAGACACCATTTCGAGCGTGGCCGTTTTCGTGCAGGTGACACGTAAAAGCACCCACTACACTCTCTGAGTGGTTGGCGTTAGGAAGGGCATCCAGCTGTAGAAACTCTGCCAAATTAGATTGGAGCCTGGTGTTGCCATCCGGTTTCACCAGTCCGCAGTCAAATCGTCCAACCCATGCTAGCATGGAAAGCGGACGTTAAACGACGATGATGATGATGATGATATATATATATATATACTTTATTTAAAAGCAGCAGAAATATAACAAAAGACTGTTACTCTGAGTTTCACGTTCCCGTTCATCGGACAGTTTTGTTCCGGTATATATATATATATACATATATATATAGAAAACCTCTGAAAGGCTTCATACATTTGGTAAGGTTCAATGTCAGTGTTGTTCTAGAGAATGTATAGTGTTGTTCTATAGAATGTTTAAGAAACCATAAGAAAATTATGTGTTTGTTTTAAAACTTGAGATTACATAGAAAGTATTTTGCATAGGATATGGTCAGTTCCCATGAGCACTATCTTTTGAATTTCTGTCATTTTGAGGTTTCCTGGTATCTGAGCTAGGTAGCAATCAGCCCCTTTTGCTATCATTCTCAGGGCACCTATGACAACAGGTATTGTTTTAGTCTTCAGGTTCCACAATTTGCTAATTTCTATTTCAAGATCTTTATACTTTATACTTGCTCAGTTTATTTCAAGATCTTTATACTTGCTCAGTTTATTATTATTATTATTATTATTATTATTATTATTATTATTATTATTATTATTAATATTATTTTTATTTGCCTGATGCAATACCAAGCAGTGGCTCTCATGGCTTCCACTATATCAATGGAGGAAGGTAGATGGTAGAATTGGTAAATGACTTGACAAAATGTTTTTGCTGTATTTAGCTACATATCTTTGTGTTTGGAGTTCAATTCTGCTGGAATCAATTTTGCTTTTCTTCCTTTTAATTGGGAGTTATTCAACACCCTGTTCTCCCCTACAATTTTTTTCCCATGTATCTATGTAAGGAATAATTAAACTGAATTTAAGATATCTATTTTTCTCTCATAGTTATAAAACATTCAAGTTTGATGTAGCAACAATTTAAAACTATTTGTTTCAAGCAGTTTGTTAATCACAAAAGTAACTCTAACCCTAATTACAAATGAACTGTCATATTTGCTCACATAGAACAATTATTGCTCATATCAGAAACAATGAAAGAAATTCTCATCGCATTTTATTGTCTTCAGTGCACTGCAGGTAATGGAGCCGATTACAGATTCATAAAGATTTGAGATTATATACGATTGCCTCTATCTTAATCCACTTAATCTAATAACAAACTATTGTTTAATAAGCTTTCTAATAAATTGTGCAGCACCTCAATGAACTTTGGAATATCACCAACTGCTAATTCACTCTTCTCTTAGTGCCCATCACTGTCTTTCTCTCTCAGTCTCTCTCTTACTCCCACTTCTACTCTCTTTTAATCTCTCATACTCCTACTCTCTCTCTCTCTCATGAACACCATACCAATCTACCTACTGGCCTACCAACTTCCCTGCTTACTGTCTTTCATCTTATATCTTCTTTCTCTCTTTAATCTTTATTAATGAGAAGACAAAATAGAATTAGTATTCATATAATTCTTCTTTATCTTCACCATGATACTGGACAATTTGCTTCTGAATAGAAATGTCTGCTGTCTCATCAATGAGAAAATTTTGTCACCTTCAGCTTAGATACAGAGTTGTATTCACTGTTCACATAAAAAAAAAGGCTTTTAGTCCTTTCAGTACTACCAAGCTTTATATCCTTTACTAATTTTGAATTTGGATGATCTTGGCTATGAAGCCCAAATAATTTGTTCGCTGATTCCTATAAATAAGTCAGAACTCTTGTTAGACTCTTGGGGTAGCTTTCACTAAAGAGATACAATAAAGTTGAAACACTATGGTGTCTCAAAGTCTCCTTACATCAGTGAATCACATGTCTAAAGAGAAGACATGTTCTCCAATGATAGAAAACAATGGCAGTCAACTCATTCCTGTTCAAATCTATCAGAATGTATTGAGAATCAATAGATTATGTTATTGTTTGGATTCTTGCTATTCAGTGTGCACATTATGAATTGCTATAATCAAAATACAATTTGCTCAATTATGTTCTGCAGTAATTCTGCTGAGTTTATGCTCAACTGCTGAACCAGGTTTCATAAATCAGCTACTTTTGAAATGTGTCTTGTCAATTTTTGTCGTTTTTGATGGCATTTTCTTTAATTTTTTTGAAAAATTTGTTTTCAGTTAAGTTAGACTGATTTTAAAATTCTATACTTTTCAGAAACCTTTATCAAATTGTTTTTACTGACAAACCAAACAGAAAACTTTTCATGTATCAACAACTTATGTGGAACTTTCCTTTCATAAGAAGCTATGGATTTTTTTTTCTCCCTTACATGTGTTGTCTTATGATTTTCATTGCTTACTGAGAAAACATCTATATTTTTTCTCTCTTCATTCATAATGAATACTTAAAAAAACAACATGAAACCCCAAAATCTTCACTACTTGTAAATGCAAGCAAATAGCACCACATACCAGGACACTACATAGGCTGTAAGTGAAACTGAAGCAGCCATGTGAAGCAGAGAAATAAACACATGATTGTATCACATCACTCACTGTCACTACTCTCTAGTCTTAAAGCCACATATTAAACTATAAACATATTAACCCTTTAGCATTTAAACTGGCCACATCAAGCCAAAATTTTCTACCTGCTTTCTATTCAAACTGGCCAGATCTGGCCTCTCAAACCTACCCTACAATGTCATTCTAAAAATTAAGTTAACTCATCAAAATTTGAAAGCTATAAGACAATACATGATTAATTCAAAACAATGTGAATAAATAAGCAATACATTTGACAGAATAATTTGAATACTAAAGTGTTAATGAATATGTATCAGATATATGAAGTGTTAACATTTTAACCCTTTTTGATACCAACTCATCTGAGACTGTACCTAGTTCTATAACACAAAATCCTACTTTTTTAAGTGATCTAAACTGAAGCTTTCTATCAGTTCCAAACAACAGTTATTTAAATGAATTTTTCAATATTCTTAAAATTAATTGAAACTAGGGTAGTGTATTTCAAATAAAAAGGTTTAACACAAAATTACTTAAACATATTAGAAATATTTGGTTTCACATTAAATGTACTTCAGGGGACAAATTGTACCAAGTTTGAACTAAAACTTCAACTTTGTCTGCAAGTGTTCCTCTAGACCAGTAGTTTTCAACTGGGGTCCATATGGCCTGTGGGGTTCATATAAAATTTTGTTCTTAGAATTTATGTGCAATAAACTGGTTATATTTCTACAATACACAACATATTCAAACATTCTTTTATACAATTCCTAATAATGTTTAATCATAAAACTTTAATAGGACATTGAATGGCTAGGAGGGTCTCCCCCACTTGAGTAAAATTGGAATCAAAGGAGTCCATAGACAAAAAATGGTTGGCAATCACTGCTCTAGATAGTTACCTAACTTGCTAGAAATAGCAATCAAATCTCCCATAAACACAATCTTACTGTATTAAAACAGAAATGACATGGATAATGTAGTCCTAGATATGAAGTGATGGTCATAGCTAGCATGCTTTTGATCACATTTGTTCAGTCAGAGCATATGTGAGGCAAAAAACGTAATTTGTATTGTCTTAGAACTAACATATGAATTGTTCTGTTTTCGTACTGTCATCTGCCATACTTAAAAAGTATATTTACAATGAAATGTTTAACTCTTTTATAGCTACCACATGGTGGAGTGGATATGACATTTGGAGAACTACAAGAGATTTCTGCTCATCAGCAGAGAGAGCTGGAGGCACAACAAAAAATCTTGCTAACCAAAGAGCAGCGCTTGAAGTACTTACGGAATCAGGATGCTCAACACCAACAAACGATCGCCGAGAATGACCAGCTTCGGAAACTTCGAGAGAGGGTTGAATCCCAAGAATTGAAACTGAAGAAATTAAAAGCTCTGAAAGGTCACGCTGAACAACAGAAGCTGAACAATGGCAATCTAAGTGAGTACTTCTGATCAGAATTGGTACTTGTTCTTTAAGTTTCATTGGTATCATTACATTAAGGGGAAACCTTAAGTTCAAGGGTGGTAGTTTGTTTATAATTGTCAAAAGAAGCTTTACATTTGTGTGTGTGTGTATATGTATGTGTGTATGTGTATATATATATATATATATATATATATATATATATATATATATATATATTTATATATATATATATGTGTATTTCGTGTGCAAGATTCTTGATGTGGATACGTGTGTTGAAAGAAATACAATTAAACCTTGGGAGAGGCATAATGCCTCTCCCAAGGCTTAATTGTATATATATATATATATATATATATATATATATATATATATAAATGTGTGTGTGTGTGAATGTCTGCATGTTTTTGCGTTTATGTGGATGGAAGCAAAGAGAGCTGCCAAGAAAGAATTGGAAGCCCATTGTGATTGACTGATACAAATGACATGTGTGTATATATATATATATATATATATATATATATATATATATATATATATATATATATATATATATTGTACACACACACTGATGTACATTTTTTTTCTGTCTTAAACTGATGTATATAATGTTGCGTGTGTTTGAGGGTGCATGGTCTAGTGGTCAGGGTGTGCACTCACGATCACAAGATTATGTTTTCAATTCCTCGACTGGTTGGTGCATGGTTGTGTTCTTGAGCAAAACACTTCATCTCATATTTCTCTGCAATCACTTTGACACCTGACATGTGGTACACAGTGCACCTGTTCAGACAACCTCAGTTTAAAGGAGGTAGTAAGTTAATGTACAGCACATACATTTGATCTCTATTAACAAATCATTTGTACTGGTTGTTCAGCAAAAACTGAACACTTGTATGTTATCTTTGACAGGAACTTCCATCATATATATATATGTGTGTGTGTGTGTGTCCGTGTCCGTGTCCTGCAACATCGCTTGACAACCGATGCTGGTGTGTTTATGTCCCCATAACTTAGTGGTTTGGCAAAGGAGACCAATAAAAAAAGTACTAGGCTTACAAAGAATAAATCCTGGTGTCGATTTGCTCGACTAAAGGTGGTGCTCCAGCATGGCTGCAGTCAAATGACTGAAACAAGTAAAAGAATATATAAAATGTGTGTGTGTGTGTGTGTATACACACGCACATATCTCTATGGCACATATATAACCTGTGTAATATGATTTTTGGAATAAGTATATCTTATCCTTAGATGTTATGCAAGACAACTAAAAACAGGTTGGCTTCAAGCAGAGCATCAAGCATAAAACATTGCTTCAACCAGCTCTGTCCAACTTATGTCAATATGGAAAGGCAGATATAAAAATTATGTTGATAATGATGGTGATGATATATCCATGCATATACATGTATGTATAAAGAAAATAATTATTAGTATGGAAATGGAAAATATATGGATGTAAATCTAGTTAGCCTTGTATCTGTGATTTTAGTCTCTCTGGAATAGTTATCCTTAGAAACATTGGTGGCTAACCACAGATAGACAGTCAGGAATCTAATGCTCGGAGAAGGATCATAGGAAAGAAAATATGGGGTTGTGAGAGGACATGTTTTGGTCAGGTGTAAAAATAATGAAGATTGCTTAATTGTATTATTTCTATGGTTAAAATTGTGTCTAAGAAACTCATCTTTTTATCAATGTTCAATGGAGAGTATGTTAAAAAAAAAAAAGGCATGGGCTGTGTGATAAGAAGTTTGTTATCCATCCACATTTCCTAGTTCAGTCCCGATGTGTAACACCTTAGGAAACTGTCTTCTACTATAGCCTTGGGTTAACCAATGTCTTGTGGGTAGATTTGGTAGATGGAAATTGAAAGAAGCCACCATATATGTGTGTGTGTGTTTTTCTGTATGTTGTTTGTCTCGCACCACTGCTTGACAACCGGTGTTAGTGTGTTTACATCCCTGGAACAGCAGTTCAACAAAAGAGACTAACAGAATAAGTACCAAGTTTTACAAAAGAAATAAATACTGCGTTGATGTTTTTTTTTTACTAAGATTCTTAAAGTTGGTGCCCCAGCATGGCCACGGTCTAACAACTGATGAAAGAAGTAAAAGATAAATGATAAAGTCACAATGTAGTTTACTTGGAAGAAATATTGACAGCAAAGAACCAATTGTTACAAAATGGTTTTACTTTTTTATTTTTCATGTCTTCTGAATTATTTCAGTTTTCTATCTTCTGTGTATAACACAGTTGCTATTATTGATGTTTGAAATTGTTTCAATATTATACTGAGACATGAAAGAATAATTCATGTCAGTGCTTAAGTAACTAGATTCAGTTGTACCATTCTCCTCTTTTGTTATTATCTTCTTCCATTGGAGATAATGGTATAATAGAAATTCATTGACAAAAAGAAAAAAAAAATGAAATGGTTGTACCATTGGACTTGATATATAATACTCAGCTTGCTTGTGTCTGCCTGTCCAACAATGGCTTCTACTCCTACATCACAGTCAAGATGAGCCAGTTTGGGAGTTGCTCTTTTGTTGGTTGACTTACTAGAAATAGGAGCCAGCTCTTCTAATTATACACAGTAGTGTTGGCAACGGGAAGGGCATCCAGCTCTAGAAAATCTACCTCAATAAACTGTGTCCAACCTATGCAAGCATGGAAAAGTGGATGTTAAAATGATGATGATGACAGTTTTAAAAAGAGGACTCATTGGATAATGTAGTACTAGACATGCAATATCTTGTGGAATGGTCATAGCTGGAATACTTTTATTCATAAGTCTGCTTAGTCAAAGCTGACCTGGAGTTCAACAGTAACTTCACAACTGGGTGTTCAGAAGTAGCAATGACATTCATCTATTTAAAAATATTAATTGCTCTTGCAATATGCAAATATATAAATTTGCCAATCCTATTCCACCCATCTTACAGCCCTGGTAAATACATGTACAACACTAATAATCAATAAAATAAATATTTCTCTTTAATTATCAATAAGAAAATTAATCCTTTAGTGATTGTGACCTTTTAGCAACCATCATCTCTTTTGTTAATTTCTTGTCACATAAAGCAATTTCATTGGTTGTGACATGCATCTCTCATATATTATGCACTGGATCACATACCTCTTTCATAGCTGACCTCTAGTCAGGTATGGCTGTGTGTTTAAGAAGTTCACTTTGCAGTCAATAGTCTCTGGGTTCAATCCTTTACATTACCTTGGGCTAATGCTTTCCATAACCTAAGATTGACCAACACCTTATGAGTGAATTTTGGTTGATGTAAATTCTATGCAAGCATGTGTGTGTACTTTACATGCATATATATATGTGTGTGTTTGCCAGCATGGAAAAGGGTATGTTAAATAATAATAACGATGGATTGTGTGTGTGTGTGTGTGTGTGTAGAGGGAGAGAGAAGAGTAGAGAAATGCAGTAAAAGTTAACAAGAGGGGCAGGATGAGTGTACATACTAGGCTGGAAACCTACAACAGTGCTACAGTTCACAATGTAATAAAAAATAAAAAGTAGTGTGAGAATTATTGAATTTTGTTACGTAATCAAATATTCATTCGATCATCTCATCAGCTTCTACTATTCAGTTAGTGAAACTGGCTTAACAGCGTTATATTGTTTAGTCATGTAGTTACTAATTACAAGTTACATAAGTTTTTACTACTTCTCTGTTATAGATGTGAAGCAGTTATCTTTTGTATTATAATATCTCACTTAGCGATGATGTGCAACTTAGTTCTCTCTTTTTTTTGTCTCCTCTTTCTTTCCCCTATTTATCCACCTATCCACCCACATTCACCCACCTAGCCATCCAATCGTCCATCCACCCGTCATCCATCTGCCCATTCATTTAGCCATCTTTCCATCTGCCCATTTATTTAGCCATCTTTCCATCCATCCATCCAGCTATCCATCACCTACTAATTCCTGTGTAAAAGAACAATTACTATGTTCTGTTTGATAGTTAAAAGGACATCGTTAATGTGATAATATCATAGAGAAAACATTTGTTGGGAACAGCCACTTTCCCAAATTATCTTCACTGTATAATGAGAATATTGATAACATTAACTAAAGTTTTGAAACTATGTTCTACCACATTATAAGTGATTCTTCTAAATAACAACCATTGATTTATGTCTTCAGATTCTGAACTGGAATCCATAAAAATTCTATTCACTGAGAAAGAAAAAGAATTAGCTTTGGCTGTAGCCAAGGTGGATCAGTTAACAAAACAGCTTGAGCAGATACGAATTGGGGCATTTACAATAAATGGTAAGATCAATCCAGATCACCCCAACGCCATGGCTGCCATTGAACTGGACAAACTACGGAAGAAATTGGCGGTAAGTTAAATATTTTACTTTTCTGCAAGTTTTACTTTATAGAATTAACACCCTGTTTGATGGGTGGGTCACAACCTAATATTCAAGTACAGAATGCTAGGGAGCCTTAACAAGAGGAAACATATCAAAAGTTATGGAGGTCTACTTGCCAGGCAAGTGATTTGATCTGAGACCATGTGTTGAACCTAAACTATTGCAGCATGAACAACATGTGTTAGTCATTCAAAAATACATAGAGATTAACTTCACTTAAGCATTTATTGTTTGTAACTTGATGCAATGAAATGTTGTCAATGACCAGTTCACAGTTTCACACAACAAAACCTGTAACACCATATTACAAACAAATATTTAAGTGAAGTTAGTAGTATTTGTGTGTTACTAAATGGCTAACAAGTGTCTGCAATGCTGCAATTGTCATATCACAAGTTGTCTTCTGTATTTGTTGATGTACTTAGACATTAAACTGTATGTGTATTCGAGAAAACTACCTATCATTATCCAGGAAATAAAGAATAAAGATGGTGTCAATTTGTTGAATGAAAATCTTTTGCCTTTCTTTCCACTCTCAGACACCCTTTATATATATATATATATATATATATATATATATATTCTCTTTATATACCACACTAAAGTTGTACACTTAAAACCCAAAGGACGTTTCTCTCTGCCTTCTCTCAATTTGCTAAAAATTCAGATGAAATCATCCTGTAAACACTATATTAAGAGAAGGACAAACACAATAGGTAATGTAGTTGTAAATATTCCTTGAAAAGAGATGATAATGGCTGGATTGTTTTTCATCATAGCTCTAAGGTTGACTTGACTCTAGTCAGCAACAAAAATACATGAAATATGAAAGAACTCTTCTTTTTCACTGGACCTCATAATCTGCCTATTCATTTCCCTTCTTCTCTTCAAAATCAAATCAGTTACTTTCACTTATGTAAATCTACCCTTCAAAATATTTAGAATGACACTTAAAATTGATGTTTTTGTTTAGATCCAGGTCAGTTCTGATACAACAGACTTATGACCAAAGATGCTCAAATCATCATCATTCTGTCGTTGCTAAAGTAGGAATGTATCCTGGGTACATGTCTCTTTCCTTCTTTATGATGGTAAGGTGTGATACGAAGATGTGGTTTAGAAGTTCTCTCTTTGCCAGAAACAGAATGCCTTAGTGGATGCTGTATTATTATGAAGTTTGCTTCCCAAGAAAATGGTTTTAGGTTCAGTCTCACTGCATGGCACTTTGGGCAAACGTTTTCTACTGTAGTCCTGGGCTGACTAAAGCTTTGTGAGCAGATTTAGTTGACAAAAACTGAAAGAAGGTCATTATACATGTGTGTGTGTATACACACACATAAGGGTGGATAGACAGGGGTCTTAGTGTCTCCTTGTCTTTATATTACATGATGGTTTTCAACAAGTAGCACAGTCATACAAGCAGTGTCCTTTATTTCTTATATTGTGTGATGACATATCCAGTCTTGGTGAAATATTACCTTACTTGGAAACAGTTGAGGGTGGATGACAAGAAGAACATCTGCCTCAACAAATTCTGTCTGAACCATGGAAGCATGGAAAAGTAGACATTAAAACAGTGTTGATGACAAAGAGGATAATGATAATGATGACAGTAACAATGGTGACTTCTGAGTTCAAATCATGTTACGGTCAGCTTTGTTTTTCATCTTGAAGTTAATAAGTACTAATCAAGTACTGGGATCAATTTAAATATGTTTGTACCCCTGTCCTAAACTGCTTTTGCTTGTGTTTATGTTAGAAATTATTATTATTGTTATTAGTAACTATAACTAGTTGTAAATGTTGTGAATATCTTGTATGAAGTTGGTTATTTATTTAGATATGTCTTTTACTTGTTTTCATTAAACTAATATTTGTTCTAATGTTCTGTTTACTATATAGCTGCACAATAAACTGAATGAACAACAAAGCATCAAGATGAACAACCAGCAAGATTTGTTAATGAAAAAGAGGCGAGATGTGAGTCAGATGGATAAACGGATAGCAGAACTTCAGTTGAGATTGAAGAAACGTTTAGCACAACAATTGCAGCAGCAGCATCAGAAATCTAACAATGCTGGGCAGCAAAACAAGGTTCGACCAGCCAGTAATGTGGCTGCAGTTGAACCTTACCATCACGCTCCTCGCCATCAAAATACATCAGTTGATGAAACGCATTCTGATCCGGCATTCAGCAAGGAAAAACCGAAATATCAATCATTGCCTAGTACTATATATAACAATCAGGAAAATATGTCCATCAATGAAACACCTGTTCCTGGTTTCAAAAAAACAAAACCTGATGATGTTATTGAAGACTATCAAATCCCTTTGGTTGTATCAGTTGATAAATTTCCAACCAACGATGGGAATAACAGCGGCTCTTCTCAGTATCCTAACAAAACAAAACAGCTAAGTCCTTCAGTGAATAATGATACTCCTCCTAAATTCCCATCAAATCGGCTATCCACAAATATTTCTAACTTTCTTCCAAAACCATTTGGAAGTACATACAGTACATCAATGTTGTCTGGCCGAGGAAGCAACTCGTCTCAAAGTAATGTCATCCCAGATGAAGTGCGGCAAGATGGCAGTGGTCAAAGTTCACCTGCTACTAGTGAAACCTCTCAGAACGGTATTATGGTTCAGAATTTAAGTAACTTTGTGCCTTCTACTAAAAGCAATAGCTCGCAGTTTACCCAAGCAGATACTACTATTCCATCCAAGCAATTTCACTATAGTTCTCCAGAATCAAACAATTGTGACACAACTGATAGTGTACAGAAAAAACTAAATGATAATTTACCAGTCACATCAATTAATGGCCCTACGTATAATGGTTCTGTAGATTATAAAAAATCTTTCAATTTACCTCAAAGTGAAACTTATGATGATATGAAAGAAAGCAAGCCAAATGCACAAATATCACCTACAATAACTAATGATAAGCTAACTTTGATGACATCCACCTCTAAAAATATTACATCTGATTCTGGCCCTACTCATTCTGTGAATACAGCACCAAGTAAACCTCAGTATGCTTCCAATAGTGTTATTGAGAATACCTACATGACACGACCCGTTTTGCCTGAGAGTCATTATGCGGCTTCTCTTCATCATGCAGAAAGTACACATCTGAATGGTAATCAGGGAGGTCAGGTTTCACAAACTGACCATACATCATCTGGTTTCCAAAACAAAGTAAAATCTATTTCTCCTTTGATTTCGTCAACATCAACGCATCGAGATCTGGCATCTGATAAGGGGAGTTTCAAAGCAAATACTCCAAAGAATATGCGAAGAAAACATTCTGAGTTTGAGCATGAGGAGTATGTGAAGACTTTGAAAAAAACAGCTGATTCTAGTCGGTCGGTGTCCACTAGTTCCATTTCGGCAATTTCGCAATACAAACCTGATACTAGTGATTACACCTTGTCTAATGATAACCGACATTGGCAGATAAATGGTGAAAACATTCCGGAAAGTGTAAATCAAACTTCCTCCTCCAATTCTTCTGGAGTTAGCAAAGGAAACCAACAAAATAGTAGCAACAATAATACCAACAGCAACAAGTTGAAAGGACCAGCAACTAAAAACTTGCCCAAAAAGTCTCTTTTAAAGACCAATGGTTCCAAAGGTCACTCAAGAAGAGTATGTTTTGATCCACTTGCTCTTTTGTTAGATGCATCACTAGAAGGAGAACTTGGACTTGTTATGGAAACTGCACGTCGTGTAAGTTATAAGTTACTGCATTGTATCCTCGCTTTCATTTCTTAGTATTTCATTTTGATTATTTAATTGTATTCTAAAAGTTTATATTCTTATGAAAGACCAGGTTAAATACTTCAGTCTTTACTTGTCCATTGACACACAGCACATATTTTCCTGGTATCCATCCCTAATTTTTTTCAACCTTTACAGTAACTTGGGATTTATGAAAGTAAAGCTGTTTATTACTCGGAATATATGAAACAAGGGCTAACTAAAAGTCTGAATACCAACATGGAACATCATCATGTAATATCTGTTTTCCATGCTGACATGGGTTGGACAGTTTGACAGGAAACTGGCCAGCAAGAGAGCTTCCCAGACTCCAATTGTCTGTTTTGACATTGTTTCTATGGCTGGATGTCCTTCCTAATGCCAACCACTTTATGGGGTGTACTGGGTGTTTTCTACATAGCACATGGGTGCTTTTATGTGGTATCAGCATGGATTCTTTTTACATGACGCTGACACCTGATGTTTAGAGCAAATTTATGAAAATGCTTTTGACAGGTATAGTGCTAAGAAGTACTTTAAATTGTCCTAATAATGTTTTCTTTTATAAGTATTAATAACAATTTTACTTGTAGTGTTGCATTATACTATTATGTTGTTGTTGCATATTTCCCATTGAGTCCTTATATGGTTACTACTTAAACTATTCAGTCTATAAGGGATAAAAATATTAATTTCAAATTTTGGCACATGGCCAGCAATTTGAGGAAGTGGATAAGTTAATTACATCAACCCCAGTGTTCAGCTGGTACTTATTTTATTGACCCCAAAAGGGTGAAAGGCAAATGAAATGATGCTAAGCATTTTGCCCAGCATGTTAACGATTCTGCCAGCTCACTACCCTCGAATTTTAAAATATTTCTTTCATGATCCAGATATTCTGAGATATTTCAGAACAATGTCTTGAAGATTCTGATTATTTCTCTCTTTCTCTCTGCTTTTCATCTCTCTCTCTCACACACATTCACACACACACACCGACACAAGGCCACCATTTTCAAAGGAGACTGTGATACTTATTTTATTGATTCCCACATGAATGACTTGCTAAAGTTGGTTTAGAACTCGGAACAAAAGCAACAGTATTAGCTTTAATACTGTAGTTATGCATTATTTATTTCTGTACCCATTCTTACAGTCACTGTACTAATTAATAAT
Source organism: Octopus bimaculoides (assembly GCF_046866305.1). NCBI lineage: Eukaryota > Metazoa > Mollusca > Cephalopoda > Octopoda > Octopodidae > Octopus > Octopus bimaculoides. The sequence goes on along the minus strand of NC_142934.1, from coordinate 57,384,463 downwards.
AAATAGTATTAATACTAATAATTACTATTTCTAATTTAGGAATAAGGCCAACAATTTTGAGGGGAGAGGGCTAGTCAGTATCATTGACCCCTAGTTCATGACTGGTTCTTATTTTATTATCCCTGGGTGAATGAAAGACAGAATTGACTTTGGCAAGATTTGAACTCAGAATATAAAGAGCTAGAATGAAAGCTGGAAGATATTTTTTCTCTGTGTCTAACAATTCTGTCAGCTTGCCACTTTATAACTGTTTCAAGGCCAGCATTTTTTTTTTTTTTTTCCATATAAAGAAGTTAAAAAAAGGTATTAGTTGATACCATCAACTCAGTAATCAATTGATACTTGATTTTATTGATCCCAAAAGGATGGAAGGCAAAGCTGACCTTGTGGGATTTTAACTCAGAACAAAAGAATCAGGAGAAATCTCACAAAGCATTTGTTCTGATGCTCTAACATTTCTGCTAGTTCACTCAATATTAATAATCATTTCAAATATTAGAACAAGGCTAGCAATTTTAGGAGAGTGGATAAGCTGATTGCATCAACACCAGATTACAATTAGTACTTATTTTATTGACCCTGAAAGAATGAAAGGCAAAGTCAACCTCGACTATATTTGAACTGAGGACATAAAGACGGACAAAATGCCACAAAGCATTTTGCCTGGTGTGCTAAAAATTCTGTCAGTTCACCATGTTTATTATAATAATGATGATAGACTCTCTTGTTGAAGATGAGATATGAGTGTTCAGTTTTTTGCCAAATGACTTGCTCAAAGGATTTGTTCATAGTGATCAAATGTATGTGCCATGCATTAGCTCACTCCCTCTGTCAAATTGACATTGTCTGAGCAAGTGCACGTTGTACCATGCATCAGATGTTGAAGTGATCGCAGAGCAACGTGTGGTGAAGTGTTTTGCTCAAGAATACAATGCATTTGTGAGTGCTACACCCTAACCACTAGGCTATGCGCCCTCAATAAATAATAATAATAGTAATAATACCTTCTACTAAAGGCACAAGGTCTGAAATTTCTGGAAAGGGGACTAGTCGATTACATCGACCTCAGTGCTTCACAGGTACTTAATTTATCAACCTCGAAAGGATGAAAGACAAAATTGACCTCAGCAGAATTTGAACTCGGAACATAGTGATGGGCAAAATAATGCATTTTATCCAGCCGCTAATGATTCTGCCAGCTCGCCACCTTCAATGATGATGATAATAATAATAATGAGGATGATGATAACAACAATTGTAGATGTTTTTCTTTTTAGCTTCACTAAATCTAGCAATGTCTCAGCTGAGGGAAACCTAGAAAATATAGTTGGTAATCTAATCCATATGCATATGTCATGTCTGCTTATGTATCTAAAGAAGCTGCTTTCAGTATATACATCTGTAACATAGAGGTATGGTTTTTTTTTCCTCTCCTCTTCATTCCACAAAGTCATGAATGTTGCTGTTGCTTCCGCTTTAATGAATATTTCCCCCTTCTTAATAAGGGTTGATGGTAGTGGTTAACTTAGAGAGGGGGCCAGGGAGCATGTATTCTATGGCAGCTACAACAACCATCTAACTTGTGTCTTAAATATGATCCAATCAACCAACTCCCATCCCATCTTTACAAAATCCTTTTCTACTTATATCTCCATGTTATTTTATAATTTCTAGCTTGGTATTTTTGGTTGGTGTTGTGGTGGGTAATTATCCTATCATATTTCCCACTGACTTATACAACTGTTGTAGTGTGGTTCCTAGAGGATGGGGAAAAGATCCCTCAGCTGTTTGTTCTTCAAATGAAGAAATCAAATACTAAAGAACACATTTTATCTTACGTTTACTCTAAATTCCTATAACAGCTTAAAATTCTATTATTAGATCATACAGCAATATTACAAAAAAAAAAAAAAAAGAATACCTTATTAAATTTCTTGTGTATGCAATTGAAGTGGTATAAAATGAAAATAGCCATTTATGTAACGTAAATGTATATACAGCATTGGACAGGCACGTTGCTGCAGTTTATTGTCCAAGATAAAACTTCATCTGGACACATTGTGTTTAAAAATACAATATATATATATAATATTGGAAGAAGACAAAATTCCCCTTCAGTATATTATTTCTAAACAGTGTCTTTTATTTTTTATCTTTTAATTCTTTACTCATTAGACTGCATCCATGCTAAGGTACCAACTTGAAGAATTTTTGGTGGGATGAATTAATCCCAGTTCAAAAATTTTCAAAGGCCGGTACTTACTCTCTTGGTCGCTTTTGCTCAACCCCTAAGTTATTGGGTCATAAACTAACCAATATATATATATATGTATATATATTATATATATGTATATATATATATGTATGTATATATATATTATATGTATGTATATATATATGTATGTATATATATATATATGTATATATCTATATATATATATATATATATATATATATATATATATATATAATATGTGTATATATATATATGTATATAATATGTATATACAGGGTGTCCTCAAGGTCTGGGTACATGGAGTAAATAAAATCATAACATAAACAATTAAATATAAGAAATAATAATTTCTTAAAGTATGTGTTAAACCCATGTACTCAGACTTTGTTGACATCGTGTATATATCTATATATATTCTTTTATTCTTTTACTTGTTTCAGTCATTTGACTGCGGCCATGCTGGAGCACCGCCTTTAGTCGAATCAAATCGACCCCAGGACTTATTCTTTGTAAGCCTAGTACTTATTCTATCGGTCTCTTTTTGCCGAACCGCTAAGTTACGGAGACCTAAGCACACCAGCATCGGTTGTCAAGCGATGTTGGGGGGACAAACACAGATACACAACATATACACACATACACATATATATATACATATATACGACGGGCTTCTTTCAGTTTCCTTCTACCAAATCCACTCACAAGGCTTTGGTCGGCCCGAGGCTATAGTAGAAGACACTTGCCCAAGGTGCCACGCAGTGGGACTGAACCCGGAACCATGTGGTTGGTATGCAAGCTACTTACCACACAGCCACTCCTACGTCTATATGTATATATATATATATATATATATATATGTATATATATATATATATCATCATCATCATCATCATCATCATTGTCGTTTAACGTCAGCTTTCCATGCTAGCATGGGTTGGACGATTTGACTGAGGACTGGTGAAATCAGATGGCTACACCAGGCTCCAACCTGATTTGGCAGAGTTTCTACAGCTGGATGCCCTTAGATGATATATAGATATATGCATATAACAGTTTTTTTTTTACTTGGGTGCCTGTATTAACAATCATTGCTTTTTCTCCAGCTGCCTTTATTCTGTCATAGATCTTCAGAGTATTCTCTTTGACTCTCTTTTACTTGTTTCAGTCATTTGATTTGCGGCCATGCTGGAGCACCGCCTTTTAGTCGAGCAAATTAACCCCAGGACTTATTCTTTGTAAGCCTAGTACTTATTCTATCGGTCTCTTTTGCTGAACCGCTAAGTCACGGAGACGTAAACACATCAGCATCGGTTGTCAAGTGATGTTGGGGGGGGGGGGGCAAACACAGACACACAAACACACATATACATATATACGACGGGTTTCTTTCAGTTTCCGTCTACCAAATCCACTCACAAAGCTTTGGTCGGCCCGAGGCTATAGTAGAAGACACTTACCCAAGATGCCACGCAGTGTGACTGAACCCGGAACCATGTGGTTGGTGAGCAAGCTACTTACCACACAGCCACTCCTGCGCCTATTATGTCTATTAATAATAATAATAATCACAGCAATCTATCTCCAGGTGTGTTCTACCCTGTCAAATTTTCACATTGGTCTATTTATGAACAACTAGTGCTATTTCTGGGTGATCTGCTCTGTTATGTGACCTCACATGGATCAAACAAAAAGATAATACAGTGAAAAGGATTAATAACTAGGCAAATGTAAACAATTTACTAATGTTAAAGAGATACTAAAGCTGTGAACTAGCAAAATCGTTAGTTTGCCGGGCAAAATGGTTAGCGGCATTTCATTCATCTCTGTTCTGAGTTCAGATTCTGCCAAGGTTGACTTTGCCTTTCATCTTTGAGCGTTTATAGAATTAGTACCAGTGATCACTGGAGTTGATGTAATCAATGTTCTCCCTTCCCCAGAATTGTTGGATTTGTGTCAAAATTTGAAACCAGTATTAAATGCAATTTCCTACTAAAACATTTTTAGTTTTTACCTTGTCTTCTTTAATTGAATAAGTTATTAATTGTTATTAATTTGTATTTATTTATCCAGGTATCAAATGCCAGTGCATCTAATGAGGAAGGTATCACTCCTCTGCACAATGCCATATGTGCAGGACACTATGATATTGTGAAGTTTTTGGTTGAGTTTGGCTGTGATGTTAATGCCCCTGACAGCGATGGATGGTAAGATTGTGTTGTTACTTAACACCAGATAAACTCTGAGGAAAGATGTTCTGGTTATCATCATCTCATCTTTTTTCAGTCATAGTTTATCAAAAGCTACATTGTTGAATGTGTCCTTTATTTTATTTTTTATTTTTCAAGATGGTGTGGTGCAATTTTGAGGGAAACTTATCTGCTATTTCTAGCTGATTACATAGATGCTCCTCTATTGGCTCTAAGCTTATGTTATGACTTGACAGAGGCCCACCTTATTTTGGTGGTTTTGATGGGGACCAAGTCTCGACATCCTCATGATAGCATCTTGTGTACATATCCTAATAATAATGCAGTTGTTGTAGTTGTTTAACCTCGGGTTAGCTCATATCATGCAGACCTATAATCAATGATGTTCCGGTCATGATATCTTGTCCTTTATTGTATCTAGTATTACATTACCAATGTGTTCTTCCTCATTCTTTAGATGATAGGGTGCAAGCTGAAGTAGTTTTTAGCAGGCTGAGTGACTGTGTTAAGGCTTAACCAGTTTGCTCAATAACAGTAAAATAAGCCACCTTGCAGAAGAGAAAGTGGGTGTACAACATAACCAACCTCTTAAGACTTGATACTAATCTTTAAGGTTAAAGGAAATGATCTGTGGGGTTTACATCTTTACTCTTTTACTTGTTTCAGTCATTTGACTGCAGCCATGCTGGAGCACCGCCTTTAGTCGAGCAAATCGACCCCAGGACTTATTCTTTGTAAGCCTAGTACTTATTCTATCGGTCTCTTTTGCTGAACCGCTAAGTTACGGGGACGTAAACACACCAGCATCAGTTGTCAAGCGATGTTGTGGGGACAAACACAGACACAAACATACACACAGACATACATATATACAACAGGCTTCTTTCAGTTTCCGTCTACCAAATCCACTCATAAGGCTTTGGTCAGCCCGAGGCTATAGCAAAAGACACTTGCCCAAGGTGCCACGCAGTGGGACTGAACCTTGAACCACGTGGTTGGTAAACGAACTACTTACCACACAGCCACTCCTGCGCCTGTTAATTTTCCTGTTTGTATCCTACAGTACTTTGTGCAGTGTACTGAGATGCTTTAGGCTTAGACCTACAGAACCATCTTGTGTAGTTATATGTATGTGTATATAACTTTGAATGAAAGCTACACACATTGTTGTTGACTAATCCCTGTCAGTTGTTAATCTAGTTTACATGTAGCAAAGAGATTTATAACCAACGATTTCAATGTTCTTGATGTGTTCCCATTTTTCACCACTAAGCTACACTCACTATATATCACTGGTATTTATTGGACCACGACAAGCTTTAAATGTCTGAATAACTCATCCATATGTTGAGTATGATTTTTTTAAGGGCTTAAAATATGATGAGGCTTTACTTAAAACTGTAGGATTTTATTTTTTATGGGTTAGATTTGACCTTTGTATCTTTGGATAACATAACCTCACTAGAACTTCTCTGATTGGTTCATATCATTAATTTTATTATTTTCTGGACTCACTTTTAGTGTATGTATTTACAAGATTTATATATTGCTGCTTGTTGGTTGTTTTGATTTCCATTTATCACTAGCTATCTTATCTACAAGACAGATAAGTGCATATACATTATTGATATCTTAATTTAGAAATAAAGGTTCCTATTTTGAATCCAGTGGGAAACTAAGTATACATTTAAGATTAAGACACCCGATAATAATCAGAGATCAAGTAAAACATTGTACAGAATAGACATTAAATAATGATGATGATGCAGGCATGGCTATGTGGTTAAGAATTTTGATTCCCAACCACATGGTTCAGTTTCATTCCCACTGTATGACATCTTGGTTAAATGTCTTCTATATAGACCAGTGCTTCCTAAAGCTTTGAATGTTTTTTGGTAGATGGAAACAAGCCCATTTTATATGTGTGTGTGATTTTGTATTTCCCTCACGTCATTGAGTGCATTTTGCTTACTGGTCATAGACAATAGCTTTACTATTGGTATAATCTGTTTGCAGTCCACTATGAAAGCATGTTCAAGTTTCTTGATATACCATAACATTTTTTATTCATTTTTTTATATTTTTGTGATATTTGTAAACAAAAAGGTTTTCTTCAGTATCATTTCTTTCCAATTCTTCACATAAGCTTGTCTGAGCAGTTTGTTGTTTGGAAACAGATGGAAGTTAGCAACAGAAATGGTATCTGGTCAAAGAAAACTCTGCCCCACTTTCATCTGACTATGCAAGCTTGGAAAAGCAGACTGAGGAATTTAAATACAAGGTTTATAATTAGGAAAATTACAATTGCATTAATAAAAATTCATCTTAGACATTAAGTTAATTGGCTTGTTTTGTTCTAGAGATCCCAAGGTAATTGATGTGCTTGAGAGAAGATACAGCTGTTATATTTAGAAGTTAAGCTACAAACTCTTTCATTGAATCCATCATCAAACAATATTCTAGATATTTGTCTTCCTAATGTCATTTCATTCCACATTTCATTCTGCAGGACACCTCTCCATTGTGCTGCATCTTGTAACAATTTATACATGGTGCAGTTACTAGTGAACCATGGTGCCTGTATACTTGCAACAACACTCAGTGACCATGAGACAGCTGCCAAGAAATGTGAGGAAGGTGAAGCTGACTATGAGATATGCTCTGATTATCTTTACAGTAAGTTATTCACTTTAATATTATTTTATTTATTTAAACAGCTGCTTTATTTAACTGTTTGTTACTGATTTTTTTTCCACAGATTAATGACTGTCATGTAAAATATATCAAATTGAATACTTAGATAATTTTATCCCAGAATGGCAATAAATGCTGTATTATTGGAAGTTAATTCTATTTCTGGAAAATTAGAAAGAAAATTTGGTACACACACACACACACCGGTGTGTGTGTGTGTAGATTCTTGAAGGGCTTTCTCCATGGATTATTATACAAGAAAGCTTTGCTGTCTTCACACAAATTTTAGAAGCATATATTGCAATAGCTTAGCATTTAAAGGCCTACATTTATTAAATTGCCTTCTAAAAAATCTAAAATATTTAACCATATTTTCCCTTAAGACATACAAGAAAAGTTGTGATGAAGAATGGTACTAGTTTTGTCCCAAATAAACTATCAGTAAAAAGTTTTAAGTAGAATAAAGCAGTTTTCTTCAAATTATAGGTCAACCACACTACAATGCTAAATGTGACAAAGATTGATACTGTAAAGGTGACTACAACAACAAAGACAGTCAGATACATATTTTACCGAAATGAATATTGACAATTATTGTATATTATTTTTAAATATTGAATATTATATTTTTGTGGCTAAATCTGTAACAGTTCAATGTTTCTATGATATTGACTTTCCCAGAGTTGGTAATTAACTGTGATAGTTCTGTCTGTTCTTGGATGTGTGAGATATAGAATCTGGTTTCTCAGAGCAGCAAGACATTACCAATACCTTTTTCCCCAGTAAGAGTACTATATCTACTGCTTGGTGAAGTGATATTTCAGTCTATACACCATTCAAGGTTGTGTACAATGTTACACATTTGGTTTAACAGCTAAAGACATCAGTAATTTTATACACCTCAGATTTTACAATAGCAGTTTCAATAATTCTATACATCAGATTTCACCAACAGAATGTATTGGCAACTCTACACATCACAGCTTTTATAGTCATAGATCCTCTCTGCCATAACCCACATCTGATGTATGAGGGGATGCTGAAAAGTTCCTGGCTTTCAGTAAAAGAAAATACAGGAGGATCAGCTAATTATGATTTTATACAACATATTCCCCTCTCAGATTCATACACCTATTGCAGCAGTCCTTCAGTTTTTCTAAGCCCTGTGAAAAAACTTGGAGGTTTGGGCCTCCAACCAGGCCTTTCATGATACCCTCAAGCTCAGGAACTTTTCAGTACCTTCTTGTATGTTGACCCAAGCTGAACATCATTTCTGCTTTATCTTTAGTTAAAAAAAAAAGGGCAGTTTTTACCAATTATTAACTAAACTACCTGCTTGTTTTTTTTTTTTTTCCTTTTAGGTGTGCAAGAAAAACTTGGAATTGCCAATAATGGTAAAGTGTTTGCAATATTTGCATATGAAGCCCAGAATTCTGATGAACTCACCTTCAAGATAGGTGAAGAGATAACTGTCCTACGCAAGGGAGATGAGAATGAGAAAGAATGGTGGTGGTCTCGTATTAAAAATCGTGAAGGCTATGTTGCTAGAAACATGTTAGGAGTAAGTACTCTGCAGTTTTCATTTCTTTTAATGACACAACTTATCTCGATTTTCATTCTGTTAGGTACATATAATGCTGGGATGGCTGTGTGATAAGTAGTTTGCTTCCCAACCACATGGTTCTCAGTTCAATCCCACAGTGTTGCATTTTAGGCAAGTATCTTCTATTAAAGCTTTGGGCCAACCAAAGGCTTGTGAGTGAATTTGGTAGCGAAAAATTTAAAGAAGTCCATCATGTATGTGCATGTGTATGTGTTGGTCCTTCACCACTAGTTGACAGCCACTGTTGGTTTATTTATGTTCCTCATAACTTTAGGGGTTCAACAGACTGGCAGAATAAGTACCTGGCTTAAAAGTAAGTACAGAGGTTGATTTGTTTGACTAAAACCTTCAAGGCAATGCCCCAGCATGGCTGCAGTCCAATGACTGAAGCAAATAAAAGATAAAAGATGTGTGTGTGTGTGTGTGTGTGTATATACACAGGGTGCATAAGGTATTTGAAGACAGTTATATACTTACACAAAAATGACTCTTAGAAACAGACAATAATGCCTTTTTACTGGAAAAGGTGTTGAGGATAAGAGTAAACATATTGTTTCATCATTTTATTCAATAAAGTCTCCTTCAGCTTCAATAACAGTTTCTATGTAAGGTCTGAATTGCCTACATGCTAGGATCAAGTGGTCTATATTCAAATTGGACATTGCTCTGACTATGGATTCTTTGGTGTTATGAGGGTGCTCATTAACCTCTTTCTCAACTACACTCCATACATAGTAGTCCAATGGATTGAGATCTGGGGAGCTAGGAGGCCAAATGTTGGGGGTTATGTGGTCATGAAAATTTTCTGCCATCCATTCCTGTGTTGTAGCCTTGTGTGATGATGCCGAGTCTTGTTGAAACACATAGTCTTTCATTGCGTACATTATCGATCCATGGCTTAACCTCTGTATTTAGAACATCTATGTAGGCAGCAGAGTTTACTTTGAAGACCTTGTGGAAAGAAGTGAGGAGGCATCACATGTCCTTCACAGCCCCGAAAAGCATGACAGTTTCAGGAAATTTTGTATGCATTACTCTTGGAAATTCCAAAGGGTCTGTACATAGCCATCTATTATTTCTTCTGTTTACTTTCTGATCTTGATCAAAGTTTTTCTTGTCTGAGAAGATCCAAATGACATCTTTCGCTGCTGGGTTTTTAAGTTTGTTCAGGAGTCTTTTAGATCTGATTAAGTGATTTTCCTTCACTGTTTCTGACATGAAAGAACCTTTTCTCATTGCATAAGATTTGTATCTGATGTCTTTGTGGATAACATTTCAGATTATTTTTTCTGATACATGGTGTTCTTTTGCAATTAACCTCGTGGATCTTCTGGGATTGTCATCAATGGTCTGCTTTACTTGTTGAATAAATTCTGGTGTTCTAATAGTATCAGTGCATCTACAATGTTTCTTATGTTGTGATACTGGTGATACATTTCTGTCTTTAGCCTCTAACTCCTTGCAAATTTTGTAGATGAAGGATCTAACAACTTTTAAAAATCGTGCTGTTTCTAAATTGCTATGTTCAGCCTTTATAGCCATGATGACTGCATGCCTCTTCATTTCTTGTGTAATCATAGGGTCTGCCATTGATAATTCTGAAATATAGAAAATATCAAGTTGATAAATATGCTACTCTAGTAAAATTAACATATGTCCTCAAATACCTTACACACCCTGTATATATAAATAATATTCTTTCTTATATTCTGTTGGCTAAAATGGTGTGTTTTTCTTTTGACTATCCCCATGACTAAGGCACAAGTTTAACCAATTAGCATTTAAACTGGCCATGTCCTGCCCCCAAATGTTCTACCTGTTTTATGTTCAGACCAGTCAGATCTGGCCTCTCACACCTATCCCATGAGATTAATATGATTAATTCAAATCAATGACAAAAGAAACAAGCTTGGAAGGACTGGAAGAACGGTGGTAGCAGGGAATTGTACCAATGTGCCAGAAGGGAGGCTAGGCGACAGGTTTATTTAGCCAGAGGGGAAGCAGATAAGGAAAGATTTGCCAATGTTCTGCGCCGTGAGGACCAAAGACTCGAGGTATTTCGGGTTGCAAGACAGTGTAGGAGAGAGAATAGTGATGTTGTAGGAGAGAAATGTGTTCGCATGGATGATGGTACGCTTGCATTAAATGAGGATGCAAAGAAAGAGGTCTGGAGATGCCACTACGATAGATTGCTTAATAAAGAGAATGAATGGGAGAAAGAGAGCCTGCCTTATGTCGACCCAATAGAGGGACCAGCTATCCGAGTTGATAGTACCAGGGTAGATAAAGCAATTAAGAGTATGAAGACCGGGAAAGCCCCCGGCCCATCAGGAATCACTGCAGAGATGCTCAAAATATCTGGCAGTGTTGGCTATAGCCTAGTCACCCGTATTACGAACCAGGTGATACACGAAGGAGTCATACCCTATGACTGGTGTAGCAGCATCATAGTCAACTGCTACAAAGGTAAAGGGGACGCTTTAGATACAAATAATTACAGAGGCATCAAGCTGTTAGATCAGGTTATGAAAGTTACAGAGAGGGTCATAGCCCAACTAATTAGGGAGCGAATCAATTTAGATGAGATGCAGTTTGGGTTCGTGCCAGGTAAAAGCACTACTGATGCCTTATTTCTAGTGAGACAGTTGCAAGAGAAATACCTAGCCAAGGATAAACCTCTGTACCTGGCTTTCGTTGACATGGAGAAAGCCTTTGACAGGGTCCCCCGATCCCTTATCTGGTGGTCAATGAGGAAACTTGGGATAGAAGAATGGCTAGTGAGAGCTGTGCGAGCCATGTACAGAGATGCGGCCAGTAAGGTGAGGGTTGGAAATGAGTACAGCAATGAATTCCGGGTAGAGGTTGGGGTCCACCAAGGTTCCGTCCTCAGCCCCCTATTATTTACCATAGTCCTCCAGGCAATCACAGAGGAGTTCAAGACAGGTTGCCCCTGGGAGCTCCTCTATGCTGATGACCTTGCCCTAATTGCGGAGTCACTATCAGAACTAGAGGAGAAGTTTCAGGTGTGGAAGCAAGGTCTAGAATTGAAGGGCCTTAGAGTCAACCTAGCTAAAACCAAAATCCTAATAAGTAGGAAGGTAGATAAAACACAAACCCCTTCAGGTAGATGGCCCTGCTCAGTATGTAGAAAAGGAGTAGGTAGTAACTCTATAAGATGTACGCGGTGCAAGCTATGGACACATAAGAGGTGCAGCAACATCAAAGGCAGGTTAACTAGCAAGTTAGTTTTTGTTTGTGGCAGATGTTCAGGTGCAATAAAGACTGCAAACAAACAGGAAACAACTTCTATCTCATTCCAGGGTGAAAAACTAGAGGTAGTCGATAGCTTCCGCTATCTGGGCGACCAAGTTAGTAGTGGGGGTGGGTGCGCTGAAAGTGTAGCTGCTAGAATAAGAATAGCCTGGGCAAAGTTTAGAGAGCTCTTACCCCTGCTGGCGACAAAGGGACTCTCACTCAGAGTAAAAGGCAGACTGTATGACGCATGCGTACGAACAACCATGCTACATGGCAGTGAAACATGGGCTGTAACTGCTGAGGACATACGTAAGCTCGCAAGGAATGAAGCCAGTATGCTCCGTTGGATGTGTAATGTCAATGTGAATACCCGTCAGAGTGTAAGTATCTTGAGAGAAAAGCTGAACATTAGAAGCATCAGTTGTGGCGTGCAAGAGAGACGATTGCGCTGGTATGGACATGTGGTGAGAATGGAGGAGGATAGCTGCGTGAAAAAGTGCCACACCCTAACAGTTGAGGGAACCCGTGGAAGAGGTAGGCCCAGGAAGACCTGGGCTGAGGTGGTGAGGCAAGACCTTCGTACATTGGGCCTCACCGAGGCGATGACTACGGACCGAGACCTTTGGAAATGGGCTGTGCGTGAGAAGACCCGGCAAGCCAAGTAAGATCGTTGCCAGTGCCCCTGGACTGGTTCTTGTGCGGGTGGCACATGAGATGCACCATTTTGAGCGTGGCCGTTGCCAGTACCGCCTGACTGGCTCCTGTAGGATTTTCGAGCGAGATCGTTGCCAGTGCCCCTGGACTGGCTTGTGCGGGTGGCACATAAAAGACACCATTTCGAGCGTGGCCGTTTTCGTGCGGGTGACACGTAAAAGCACCCACTACACTCTCTGAGTGGTTGGCGTTAGGAAGGGCATCCAGCTGTAGAAACTCTGCCAAATCAGACTGGAGCCTGGTGTTGCCATCCGGTTTCACCAGTCCTCAGTCAAATCGTCCAACCCATGCTAGCATGGAAAGCGGACGTTAAACGATGATGATGATGATGAATGTATGAATAGATAAATATTACATTTGACAAAGTAATCTGAATGCTAAAGGATGAAATCATAGAAATGTCTACTGTTTATTTTTTTAATTATTTGAGCCTCTAACCTGGCATAGTTGATTTAGTTTTGTTTTTGCTGTTGTAAGAATTGTTTGCATTTTTTTTTTTTTTCTTGGATACCCTTCTTGCTATTTAACTGTGAAATGACACATAGTTATTTAACTTCCCTAAAGACAGAACACAGTAACTGTGGTCAGCAATATCTTGTCTTTATAACCTTTGTTTCAGTATGTATGTGATATTTTGTTGTTTTAACTATAATTTTGTGTATGCTTTTGTGGTAAATCTGTTCCTCTATCCAGTTATGTCTGTATATTTGTATCTATGTAGTTTTGAGTATACACTCTATGAGCACTTGTATGTCTGTGTGGTTAAGAAATTTACTTCCAAACCAGGTGGTTTTGGGTTCAGTTCCACTGCATGGTATTTTGAATGAGTGTCTTTTGCTATAGCCTCAAGCTGACGAAACCATTGTGAGTGAATTTGGTAGGTAGAAACTGAAAGAAACCTGCCGTGTGTATATGTGTTTCTTTGTCTTCACTTACTGTGATAGCTGTAAATGAGTGTCACTATCATACAAGTGGTGTCATTCATTCCTTGTGTTCTGTAATATCATATCCTACCATTCCTTATTTGGAAACAGTTGACAGTTGATGACAGGAAGGGTATCTGGCTGTAGAAAATCTATCAATAAACGCTGTCCAACCCATGCTAGCATGGCAAAGTCGATGTTAAAAGGATCATGATATAATGCTTATTTTCATCTGTCTAGCTAGCTATACATTGTATTTGCATTCATGTGTACACATTTCTGTACTCTCTTACTTGTTTCAGTCATTTGACTGTGGCCATGCTGGAGCACCGCCTTTAGTCGAGCAAATCGACCCCATGACTTATTCTTTGGAAACCTAGTACTTATTCTATCGGTCTCTTTTGCCGAACCGCTAAGTTACGGGGACGTAAACAGACCAGCATCGGTTGTCAAGCGATGTTGGGGGGACAAACACAGACACACAAACATATACACACACACATATATATATATATACATATATACGACAGGCTTCTTTAAGTTTCCGTCTACCAAATCCACTCACAAGGCTTTGGTCAGCTCGAGGCTATAGTAGAAGACACTTGCCCAAGGTGCCACGCAGTGGGAATGAACCCAGAACCATGTGGTTGGTAAGCAAGCTACTTACCACACAGCCACTCCTGCGCCTATGTACGTAGGTATTTTAGTAATGTATACATTTCTGGTTATCTACCTAATTAGCTATTTGCGTTTGTATTTATTTATGTATATGTGAATTTATATAGCTATATGGACCACTCATTCCATCTTATTTGTTTTTTTTCAGTTACAACCAAGGATACTGGCAGAGGAAAGCCGTTGGTCAAACAGTTAACAGAGTTAGCCAGCCAAAGTTGTTTTGTAACACTTTAGTTTATACTCACTGTAGTCATCTTAATCCTGATCTAATACATGCTCATCTCTGTTATCATCATCATCATCATCATCATCAATCATTGGTAATAAAATACTTGTGTTTCTGTAAATATCTGATTAGTTTGGCTACAGTTGAGTTGGTTTACAGACACATTTGAAGAATAACAAAGCACAACAGAACTGTTTCTGATTACTTACTCCAATGACAGTGATCAATCAAACCACATTCATTGTTATCCCACATTCAACCATCTCATTAAGAAATCATAATATATATATATATATAAATGTATATATATATATATATATAAATGTATATATATATATATATATCTGTACAATAAAACGTAACTCTATGGTACTTTCTTTGATTTCTTTATTCTGTTTGTCAATCCCTCAACTACATTTAAAACACTGCTCACTCTCCAAGCTACTGGTCATTCTGTACACTACTAGTTTCTTTATCATTTTTCATTTGTTTGTTTTGACTCCTTTCCTACATTGGTAGGGCTGTTAACATTCTATATCTGCTGGAGGGTTGGCAAATCAAGGTGCTCAGTTAAGCTGGAGCCTGTTTGAAATTTAAGTCAAGTAGAGACTTGGCAGGGTGGAAAGGGATTAAGTTGGATCAGAATAGGGTTGGTCATAGTAATTTAGTTGCTTGAAGTAAGCTGCTAGGGTTGGCCCAAAATGCTTATAGACTTTAATAGCTTTGTTTACTACTATAAATGAAAAATTACTGTAATCTGCAGCATTTTCCCCTTAATTTGTCACTGTAATCCTTATCAGTTACACCTCTCATTTACCCATACATACATAGATACAATATATACATGCATGTATACATATATACACACACACATCTACATATGCATATATATATATATATATATATATATATATATATATATATATATATATATACACACACACTCACATGTATGTATCCACATATATATGTATATATTATGTGCATGTATGTATGGAGATATATATAAATATATATATAAAATATGGGTGTTTAGTTCACGGATAATCTAAACAACTAGGTATGCTAGATAAGTGCTGTAATGGATTACTAGGGCTCCAAGGTTATAGCCGAGACAGTAGTTATGGAGCCATTGTAGTTTTCTGATATAGTGGATATATAATTGTTGAAGGGGACAACAAACATTAAGGCAAGGCAAATATCTCAAATCATATACATTATTATTATTATTGGGAAAAAATTCAAAGTCTTACAGCTGCTTCTGAGATATTCCATCATCAGAGACAAATAGGGAAAATGAGAAGGATATAGATTAATGAGAAGCTCACAGTTCAACTTTCCGATCATGTAGAAGTCAGTCTATAAGTCCTTAGGTGCAATCCATGCATAAATCCATGTAGGTCAAAATCCTGACCATGAAAAATAAATAAATGAATTTACGCAGGATTGCACCTAAGGACTTACGGACTGACTTCTACATGATTGGAAAGTTGAACTGTGAGCTTTTATGCTTCTTTTTCTTCATCACCTTATTCTTTTACGCCTGTCCTCTATGTTGTCATTTCATTAATTTATACCCTTCTCATTTTCCCTATTTGTCTCTGATGATGGACTATCCCATACTCGGGGATATCCCAGAAACAGCTGTAAGACTTTGAATTTTTTTCCAACAATAATAATGTGTATGGCATGAGATGTTTTGCCTTGCCTTAAAGTTCATTGTCCTCTTTAACAATTACACACAGACATAGACATATGTATGTATATACACACATACATACATAATACACCTTCTTCACTTATGACTGAGTTCCATTCTGACTGGCAGGTCATAGGTCAATCTGGTCGTATGTCAGATTTATATTTTTCAACACTACATTCAAATGGATTATAAAAATATAAAACAGAAATTTAATCTATAATTATTGTACATAATGTGAAAAATACTCTTCATCTGAAAGTTCTTTTGTCTTATAAGCTACTACTCTACATCTTGTATTTCACATTCTAATTCTAGATTGTCTTTTCTAATTATATTCACCTTCTTTCCGCCTTCAAACTGCTAGATAATCTGCATTTTACAGTCTAAATTAATAGTCTTCTTTGACTTCTTAGCTGGTGCCTCTGTAGATGAAAGCATTTTCCTTTTACAGGTCATTTTAGTGTTATTTCAGATATAATTGCTACAAATCCACATGCAACTGATGTTTGAAAGTGACTGAGGGAAAGACAGTGGCAGGCAGTGGATGCCTGGGTCTGCAGGAGGCCTGCATTACCAGATGCTGCCATAGTTATCATACACGCAGCTGCCCCATGTCTGAAAATCGATTATTTATTTCTTTATTTATTTACTGTGGTCATAAGTGCAGATGGTCTCAAGTTGCATAGGTCATAAGTAGAGGAGAAGGTGTGTGTGTGTGTATATATATATATATATATATATATATAATACAAAGTATATATATGCATGTATACACACATATATGTACATACTTACATCTACATGTGTATATAGATGCATATCAGGGTACAGGACGTTAGAACAATGAACTACAGACAACGGAACGAACACATACGAAAACAGATAGCCACTTGGAATTAATCCTTCGTCAGCTGCCTCTATTCTAACTGTGTGTGTGTGTGTGTGTGTGTGTGCATGTGTGCATGTGTATGCATATGAACAATGGAAATGAATAGTGAGGAGACAACTGCATTAGGACAGTATGGTTAATACACTTTAAAAATATTGGAAAGTTATAGTTTTATTAGTGTAATTATAGCAGTGCCAATGATAATAGATATTTATAATTTAGTATCTGCATGCCAGTGATGTTTGACAAAATTCTGAAATAGCCTACAAAATACTAGAATTTAATATATTTAAGAAATGAACAGGTTCAGCTTTTATGGAGTTGCATTGTTGTCCTTAGCCCCATGACTGAGCCAATCTATAACACACTGCTGGCTGAACAAGTAGATACGTCCCACATATCTATTGCTTAAATTGTACCTAACTTAGAACTATGTTAACTGCTCCAGCCTGCAGTGATGAATTGCATGGAATACAGTGTGACAATCTGGATATGAAGCACAGTGTCTAATTCATTTCTGTACACATGCAGATTTTGGTGGTGGCCATACAGAGGCAAGCAATGTGGATTTGGTCAGCATCATAATTACTGAGTCTTATCTCAACACAGTGGTGTTTTTTGAGGCTGTTGTTGTTAATGTATCATAGAATCCTTCCTAGTTTAGTAAAATATCCACTGATGTTGGATGCCTTATGTTGAATTTCATATGTAATATACATTTTTTTTCTAGTTATTATCTATAGCTAACAATTAGATCTAATAGCATGACTGATCAATGGAACTTGTAGATACAGTTCTAAACCTTGAGGATTAGATTGACTTCTTATTACTTGTAGAGAAACTTGAATTCAGCACCACCAATTATAAAACACTCATTAATTACTGTTATTACTGCTCACTGAGAAGAGCTACTTCCGATATCTGTTAAAGTACATATACTATAACAGATATTAAAGTAAGTATATATTTACCTATAATATTTATTAACTAAGAGTAGCTGCAATATAGCAATGTTTTGGCAACTGAACATGACCTATCAACACTTCAGCTGATTATTTACAATTTGATAAACTATGAACTTTTAAAAATGTTAAAGTATTGTTTGCTCTAGCTGATAGATGTTGCTATCTTAACTTTAGTGTTATTAAACCTAGCTTGACTGTCTTCTAAACAGTTGTCATCAAGTTGAAAAATTTGTGGTATAAAATATTAAGGTGTTACAATTTTTCTGTCAGAGACAAGTATTTGGATTGGAATAAGTTCTATGCAGAGTGGAAGAATGCTGCTCTGTTTCAAATTTCTGACTCGTTTTCTTATATCCTTAAGTGGAACTAATCATTCATGGATGATTAAAATGCAGCAATTTGCGTATTATTTTGTTTATCAAACTTTAATGAGATAAATATTTATTTGGACTAATTGATTTGATTGTTTCTGTTAATAATCTACTGTTAATTCTTTTAATCTAACGTTAATTTAGTCTAATTTTCAGACTGAATCTCTGAAAGTTTCTAATTAATCTCAGTGTTAGAGTTTTATGATTAACATTTCCAGCTGGCTGAAACGTTATTTATTTTCCAACTGAAAGCTATTGAAACTTCAACAAACCTTAAGAACTCCATCCTTCATTATCCCCTAATTAATATACTTACTCCTCTTGTTTTTACCAAGAGTTCAGAATCAAAAGTGGAATTTGGTGGCTACCTATTTTTGAGTTTGTTTTTTTTCTTCCACAGTGGTATGTGTCTGTGCTTACAGTTAGCTTAATATAAACATGTAGTCTCTCATATTGTTTAGAAGTCAAACAGTATTTCCCAGATCAATTATTTAAAAAAAAAATCATGTAACAAGTGCAAAGTTATTTTTCTTTCTTAAATGAAATTTTTTGCTATTAATAGAAATAATAAAAAGATATTTATTTGTTTTACAATTTGCTGATGAAAATACAAAAAATCTTTTTTTCTAAAAAGAAATGGAAAATGTATTGCCAATTCAGTGGCAGTGGTTCAATCCTACAATTCTGTGTGTATAGCATGTGTCCACTACTCTAGTGTTGAATTGACCTATAGCTTCTGGATGGAAATTGTGCAGAAACTTTTTTTTATGTGTGATATGTATGTTTCCATCCTTTTTCTGCCCCATAATTAATGGTTCAACCAATATTTAACCTTATATCTTCCTATGCTGTGAGATGCATAGGGCACCAAACTTCTACCAGCATGGCTGATCTACTGTAGTTTTCTCCACTCCTGTCCAGCTTTCCTTGTATGTTCAGGGTCTCCCTGGAATGTTTTGACACCAGATGATATTGCACCAACCCTTTTTGTTTTTTTAAAATTTTCCTTCTCCTGGTGTTTATATCATTGCCGTGTTTGCATGCTGAGTGGCTGACAAGTACAGGATATGACCTACAAGATGAAAACAACACAGCACCTGTTTTACAGCTGCTGGAATTTATTTTGCAGGAGAATTTTTTTCAGTTCTGATTCTGCCTACCTATGTCACTTTGAAGATCTGTAGGCATTATTGATGGGATGTGTGCAGCTCTTTGGTTTCTTTACTACCATTATTGGTGGGAAATGTGTAGTTCTTTTAGCCACCTTTATTGTCATTTTCCATGTTTCCCTATTATACAGAAAGATAAAATATGCACTAAATTCAAATAAGTAGCAGGGGCAATCTTATCACCTAAACCTTTGAAGGTGGTGTCTTAACATGGTTGTAGTTTAGTAACTAAAATCTAAGAATAGTGTTTTCTAGTCATGTTACTGCCATTTGAATTGTCCTAAATTAAAGTTAACCCTTTTGATACCACCCTGTGTGAAACCTCTCTGGTTTTGTGATAGAAACTTCCTGTTTTAAAGTGATCTGAATTAAAACCTTCCATCAAAACTTCATGTTTATGTTCCAAACAACAGCTTAATAATGAGAAAGTTACTTTTACTAAACTCTTCGTTATTTTCATAATTTAATTGAAATGAAGACAGTATATTTCATTAGAAATATGTTATGAAAAGGGTTAAATCTTCTTGCACCACAGAACGTTATTTTCAAAATGGTGAAGTAAAGTATTACAAAAATATTTGGCTAAAATCCTATTTACAATGATACAACAAATCATGTTGAAAATTTAAAATGATGACTTTCAAAAGAAAACCCACTCCTATTAATGTTAGACTATATTCATTAGAAGGCACCTAATGAACTTCCTGTACTAAATACATTGGGGATGATTCAATCAAGTGCCATGTCCTATGAAATTTATAAATTTTAGTTAAAGAATAAATCCTTCTATTAGAATAAGGATGGGGACACACACAAGAGTTTCTGCACAGTTTCCATTTACCAAATTTCATTCTAGGTTACTTAATCTGTGAAGTGACCCTAACCATCTTTATTATTACTATTCTTAGTAAGGTGGCAAGCTGGCAGAATCAATTAGTACACTGGGCAAAATACTTAGTGGCATATTTTCCAGTTCTTTGCTCTGGGCCAACTTTGCTGTTCATCTTTTCGGGGTCAGTAAAGTAAGTACTGTTTGAACACAGGAGTCAATGTAATTGACTTAACCTCTTCCTTAGAATTGCTGGCCTTGTGCCAAAATTAGCAAGAAATATTACTATTCTTAGTATTGTCTGTTCTTCCATAAGTTGTGAAAATTTGTTGATAGTTTCCCTTTCTGAAATTATTATTTTTATTTTTTGCCAGTAAACTGGCTACAGCCTGGTTCCTTTTTGCTTTTCATGTTTGAAGTTATATTTTGAAAATTTTCTTTTGTGTACTTCTACTATAAGAAGAATTTTCAATAACATCTGTCATCTTTGCTAGTCAGCCAGTAAAAGATAGAAAGGAGATGTTATTCAAGCAACCAAAATGATTTTTGCTAGTCAAAGCTTCTCTTTATGCAATAAGTGGTAGTAATAATCTATTGAACAGCTACATTCTAAAACAAACAGCAACACTGAGGCTAAAAAAGGAATCATCATTATTATCATCATCATATCTGAAACAATGATAAAAGCATCATCATTATCATTTTGTGGTTATTATCCAACTGGAAAAAAATTTTTCCTTTAGATTACTAATCAGATGAAATGAATATTTATATAAGTTGATATAATTGGTTACTTCTCTCTCCAAGCAATTTTGGCCTTGATCCAATATTGGACATCATTATTATCCTTATTTAGCTTAATAAAGTAAAGCCAGACTGCAATTATTGTTATTTGAAATAAAGGTGCCATTTGCCAAAGAAATGCTGCATAATAATATTAAACACCATACAGTATTTAGTTTTGTTCAAATTCTATCAGAATTGCCTTTCAATTCTAATAGAATTTGAATTTACTATAAACAGAACAAAACTGTTCTTTTCACAATGCCAGGATTACTAAAGAAATAGTAATAACAGCAGTGGTTGGAACCTCTTCATCTGTGTTTAACTCAATCACACATTTTTTGTAAGTTGAATCTGAACTGATATTTTCTGCTTCTGCAATACTTTTTTTGGTATCTCCTGTAGGTAGAGATTTCATATCCACCATTAAAGTATTTGATTCTTGATTTCTAAAGAGATATTTCATGAAATAGCTGAAAAATTGTTTTCTCTAAAAAGTGCTACTGCTTCATCCAGCATAAGGTGAAGTTTTTTTTTTTCGAAGCCATATAGTAAATTCGCTTTTCACAACTAGCATTAATGAAATTTTGAGTGGATATATCCACTTTTGATAGACAAAGGGTTAATGCAGTAAGTTGGAAGTGATTATGATAGAGTTTAAATTATAACTAACGAAGAAAAGTCATTAATGTTAAAGTGCATTTATTTTTGAAAATGAGGGCAAGGGAGAAAACTCCAAAATTCTATTTGCCAATGATATTTAGCAGTGAGGTGAGTTTGATCTTTGGTGGCTACAGCAAAAACTCTAGCCCTATAGCATTCACATTATTTCGTCAAATGTAACGGTTATTTATTCATATCGTTTTGAATTAGTCATGCATTATTTTGTAGCTTGAAGATTTTGATGAGGTAACTGTTAATTTTTAGAATGATATTGTAGGGTTGTTATGAGAAGCCAAACCTGTCCAGTTTGAGCATAAAACAGGTAGAATATTTGAGCTGGATATGGCCAATTTAAATACTAAAATGCTAAACATGTTTCACCTCCCTTTCAGCCTACCATTCTTGGAGACTTTGGGAAAAAGAAATTATGAATGAGGTCCCTCAATTGAGAATAATTCTTAAGTCATACTTTTTACTTCCTTTCTTGGAGGCTGTGCAAAAGCAACAAAAAGGAAGCTATGGATGTCTTACCCTTTTTTTTTCTAGACTAAAAGATATTTAAATTGAATACAAAAGTTGTTCTCAACTAAAGAATATATACTTATGTCAATGAGGAATCTAGTTGAAGTACCTCTCCATTTCACTTCTTGTATGCTCAACATAAATTAGGTAAAAAAAAAAAAAATTGTATGCTTTCAAAAACTCCTCTAACAGGTATCACCAACCAAATGCTATCATACAGTGGGACACACAGCGAACTGGCAGAAACGTTAGCGAGCCGGGCGAGATGCTTAGCAGTATTTCGTCTGCCATTACGTTCTGAGTTCAAATTCTGCCTAGGTCGACTTTGCCTTTCATCCTTTCGGGGTCGATAAATAAAGTACCAGTTACGCACTGGGGTCGATGTAATCGACTTAATCCCTTTGTCTGTCCCCTCTGTTTAGCCCCTTGTGGGCAGTAAAGAAATATATATATACACACACACACACATACATATGAGGGTAGGGCTGAAAAGTTTCTGGCTTTAAGGGTATTGCAAAAGTCCTGGTTGGAAGCTGAACCTTCCAAGTTCTTTTACAGAGCTTAGAAAAACTGAAGGACTACTGCAATAAATGTGTGAATCTGAGAGGGGAATACCTGATCCTCCTGCATTTTTTTTTTACCCAAAGCCAGAAACTTTTCAGCACCCCCTCGTATATATGGAATGAACGTACATGGCCTAGTTGTTATGATGTTACTCTCATGATTACAAGATCATTGTTTTGATTTCAAGATGAGTGGTGCAATGTGTTCTTGAACAAAACACTTTATTTCACATTGCTCCAGTCTACACAGGTGTAAATGGGTAACTCTTCAATGGACTGGCAATTGCATTCTGTTCAGGGTGAATAATGGCTTGCCAGCCTAACCAGCAGAGTGATGCTATTCAAAGGCTACAACAATGTAAATGTATAACATTCAATAATCTGACCAGGAGTCCATGTCTATTGCTAAGAAAGAAAGAGCCTGATACATCGATGGTTTGTTTATTTATTTAGTTCTCTTTGTTCAGAGGACCTTAGAAAGGCCAACATTACAATGGCTACACTAATGTTTATTAGTTATTCAAAACTTGATTATTTTTCTTAGAAAATAAGAATAGCAAATCACATAATTCACTTCCATGTACTTAATATATTAACATCAGTAATAAAAGCATAAGTAAAATCAGGTAAAGACAGCTGTATGCACAACCCTGAACAGGAAGCATCCAAATTTGTGGAACCCACTTTGTGGTGATGTAAGGAGAGGAAAATATCCCACATTGGCAACTTGATTGCAGACACTGGCCTGGAATGTATCCAGGACCTTGAGGCAGTGACGTTTGGACTGAAAAGTGTGGTGGGTGGACTATGTTGCTGCAGCCCCGGTTGGAAATTGGCCATAATAATAATAAAATAAGGTTTCCAGATTTATTATTAGCCTTATCTATAGAGATGAATGAGATTTTTTTTTTTTAATACTTGGCTGTGTGGTAAGTAGCTTGCTTACCAACCACATTGTTCCGGGTTCATTCCCACTGCGTGGCACCTTGGGCGTCTTCTACTATAGCCTCAGGCCGACCAAAGCCTTGTGAGTGGATTTGGTAGACGGAAACTGAAAGAAGCCCGCCGTATATATATATATATATATATATATATATATACATACATATGTTTATATGCCTGTGTGTCTGTGTTTGTCCCCCCAATATCGCTTGACAACCGATGCTGGTGTGTTTACGTCCCCGTAACTTAGCGGTTCGGCAAAAGAGACCGATAGAATAAGTACTAGGCTTCTAAAGAATAAATCCTGGGGTCGATTTACTCGACTAAAAGGCGGTGCTCCAGCATGGCCGCAAATGACTGAAACAAGTAAAGGAGTAAATAGTGGTCCCTCAATTTATACAGTATTCACTTTGCATGGTTTCATTTAGCATTTTCCCCTTCTTTTTGTAATACTTTACATAGGTACAGGCATGGCTATGTAGTAAGAAGCTTGCTTCCCAACCACATGGTTCCAAGTTCATGGCACACTGGGTAAGTTTTTTTCTACTATAGCCTCAGGCTGACCAAAGCCTTGAGTGGTTTTGGTAGATGGAAACAGAAAAAAAGCCCATCATGTATATGTGTACCTTTGTGTCTGTGTTTGTCCCCTGCCACTCCTTGATAACCAGTGTTGATGTGTTTACATCCCTGTAACTTAGCAGTTCAGCAAAAAATAAGACTGATAGAGTAAGAACCAGGTTTTAAAAAATAAGTACTGGGGTCAATTCATTCAACTAAAAGTCCTTCAAGGTAGTGCTCCAGCATGGCCACAGTCTAATGACTGAAACAAGTACAAGATAAAAGACACACAGAATAACCGCTTCATTATTTCCATGTTATTTTTCAGTTTTCCTTTCACTTTGCTTCTTCCATTGGAAGATAATTTGATAGACCACATTCTAAATGAACTCTAAAATTAGAATTTTTTGTTTAATATTTTGTTAAATATTTTTGAGAGAAACTATAAAACAATTTTATAAAACACAAAACTGTTAAAACGATTTATAAAAAAAAATGAAGAGAAATATCAGAACTAATATAATTACTGGATCTTCAATGATTTTAAAATACACATCATACATACTAATTTTAGGGAAAAAGGCTTTATGTTATTCTTATAGAAGATAATACCCAATATTACAAATGCATAAGGCAGCAAGCTGGCAGAATTGTTAACATGCTAGGCAAAACGCTAAGTGGCATTCCATTTGTCTTTGTGTCCTGAGTTCAAATTCTACTACGGTCGAGTTTATCTTTCTTCCTTTCAGAGATCAATAAAATAGGTATCAGTTATCACTGGAGAGTTATTGTAATCGACTTACTTCCTCTTTCGAAAATACTGGCCTTGTGCCAAAATTTGAAACCCATATTACAATAATATATTTGTATATATACATATGTAACATATATGCATGCGCACGCACACATACACTCACATGTTGTACATGTTTTATTCACAACTTCCATATATTTCAAAATATATTCAAACAGGTATTTCAAGGAGTAAACAAGCTCAAATTATCAGCTGAATGATCAGAAACATGTAACTTGAAATACAGGAATTATGAGCCTTTCATTTATAATGTATTAAGTGTTCCATAATTTATCGCTTTTTGGTGAATCATTTTTATATTCTTTTATTTGTTTCAGTTATTTGACTGTGGCCATGCTGGAGCACTGCCTTGAAGGGTTTTTTAGTCGAAGAAATTGACCCCAGAACTTATTCTTTGTAAGCCTAGTACTTATTCTATCAGTATCTTTTGCCGAACCGCTAATTTACAGGGACATAACACCAACATAGTTGTCAAGCGATGGTAGGAGGACAAACACAGACACACTCAAATATATATATATATATATACACACACATGATGGGCTTCTTTCAGTTTCCATCTACCAAATTCACTCACAAGGTTTTGGTTGGACCAAAGCTGTAGTAGAAGATACTTGCCCAAGGTGCCACACAGTGGGACTGAACTCAGAACCATGTGGTTGGTAAGAAAGCTTCTTACCATGCAGCCACACATATGCCTATATATCTATACATTTTATACATTATGCCCAATAATTGTATTTATTATGCTCATTTCGATAAATAATTGTTTAAAAATTGTTTTTTGTATGACTAGTAGAAACATATCTCACTGCTTTTACATGGTTGATGCATGTAAACCATGGGACAACTATACACTTCTTTCTGAAATGATTCATCTCTGATGATCATCAAGTGACTTATTCCTAGGTGTATACATCTTCCCACACTGGATTCGAACACTAGGTCCTTTTGTTTTTCCCAAAATAAAAGTAACAATGATTTCTGATTTAGATACAAGGCTATTAATTTTAATAAATTGATGAGCCTGAGGTCAAATTCTCTTAGAGGTCAATGAGTTTTAACAGTTCTTAGATATTTTCATCAAACTACTCTTGATTGGTAGGCAAGTGTTTTTTGATAAGTTTCAGTAATGACGTTCTGTGATGCCTTCAAAGTGGTAACTGAGTTTGAAAACTGATTGAGTAGTTCTTTTGCAAGACATTTTTTAAACGTTAGCTGCTTTTCTGAATTTCAAAACCCAAGGATACTGGCTGAACATGTTATTAATTCCAAAACATCTTCTGACTCACATGTTGTCTAATTCTTGAGTAGGTCAAATGATGGTCATTCCAACAGTTATCTGCACCAGTAATTTTAGTTGGCAGCAATACCTTTTGGTCATGAGGTCTTATACAGACATAGTCCAGAAAGTGTCAGTTGATATTGCCAACAGGCTTTGAATTTATTATTCTACTGGAAGAAGGTACTGGTGATGATTAGAATGCATTCAATGTATTTGATGAGAATTAGGCTTCCATTTACAATGCATTTTCCAATGCCATTCGTTCTAATGATACTCTTCTAAACTTTGTTACCTCATCCTCCTATCACATTAAAATCTCCAAGTCAGATGATTTTTGCAGAATGTGGGTGTGACAGAATGTGACTGATGAGTAACAGTGGGAAAGAAACGAGGTACACACACTCAGCTGGATACATAATGTCACTGTATGTATGAACAATGGAGCACAAATGAGCTGAGTGAAAAATGGGGGAAAAAAAGATGGGTGTAGTGAGTTAAAAAAAAAGACTGGCTTGAATGGACATATGATGTATATTGAGAATTAGGGTAACCAGAATGATATTCACAATGTTAAGATAAATTAAAACTCCTTGATTGAAATGACGGACTCTCTCTACACAGCAGATACAAAGGGGAATTGTAACAGATAACTGGTCAAAGGAAAATAACTGAAATTTTATTTTTCCAAAAGGGTAACTTGTGTTTCTGGAATCATTGTTTCTCAGACTTATTTGATAAAGATTTTAATCTAAAATGTTCAATAATTCTTAAATCATGCAATGTAAGAACACTAGTGTTAGATTAAATGTCTTGCAGTATCCAGTTATGGACCTTTACATTCTGAGTTCCAAAATTTGCGTCAATATTCGAGAGGCAGGGAAGGGTTCTATAAAATAAAGTACCAGTTAAATACAGGACTAAATTTAATCAATGACACTCTCCTTCTCAGATATGTGGACATGTCCCAATGTTAGAAATTAGTATTCTTAAAATCATAATAAATTTACACATCCCAACCGAAATGCAGGAATTATCCTAAAACTGTTTTGCCAAGCTCATTATCGTTATTTAACAACCATATCCTACGTTGGTATGGATTGGAGAATTTGACAGGATCTGACAGGTCAGAGGACAGTGTTGAGATCCAGTGTCTGTTTTGGCATGGTTTCTATAGCTGAACTGGATGCCCCTTTTAATTCCAACCACTATACAAAGAGTACTTGGTACTTTTTCATGACATCAGCACCAGTGAGGTCGCCAAGTAGCACACAAAAAAAGTTCCTTTGATTGAGAGTGGATGTAATATTGAGGGAGGAGGCTTTATGCCAGATGTTGAGAGGCATGAGTATGACAGGAGGATAGGAACAGTTGTCTTGCTATGGAGGACACACATGGCTACCCCAGCTGGAAAAGGAGAAAAGATGGTGGTGATAAGGTGTCAGGGATTACTTTCAAGGTACAACAGGATGAATGTGAAGGGAGTGGAGAAAAGTGGAACAGGTGAGGGAGATGGACAAAGGAGCAGGTAAGTTTGCATGAGTGAAAGGCAACAGATGATTAAAGGCAAGTGAAGCAATAAAAAAAATGATAATGATTACAGATTAAAAGAAAAAGATAAGATTTATTAAAGTTTATATAAGTGTCTGAGAGAATAAATTAGGGCAGCAAATTTATCATTATTCTTAAAATGAGACCTCCACATGAATTCTGTTAATAAAGACTGAACTGTAACTTTGTCACGAGTTCCATGTTTCTGCCGCAATTTTCTCTTGACTTTTAACCACATCTTGTCAATGTTTCTGGTGTGGATTTCAGAATCATTTGGATCTTCATAATCTATATATTCATGAGTATATATCCCTTGCTGGATCTGGTCGATTTGAAGATATTCAGCCCATACATCAGACACAATATGAGTACCTGCAATGAAAATAAGAATTTTTAAACACAGTCATTAAACCTCAGATATACAGAAGTGCTGTGTTATGTTGTGCTGTTCATGCACTTTCTAGGAACACCATAAACACAAGCACTACTAGGAATTAAAACTGAATTATAGATGCAGTTCCCACAATGAAAATAATATTAGCAGTCTTAGAAACAGTGGCCTTCTTTACCAGCAAAGCATAATTATTTGTACAGGGTTAGTTGGGTGATTAAAAAGTAGGTTTAGTAATTACATGGTTTCAGGTTTGAGCTCACAGTAATGTACCTTAGGCAAGTGTACCTTCTATCATATCTCCAATCAGCCACAGAATTGCGAGGGAAATTTAGCAAGATGGAGACGAGACTGTGGAAAGTTGTTGAAAGGACTGCTCCTGTTGTTGGGCATGAAGACTTAATCTGTCGCCCAGTTTAACACCACCACCCAGCTTTTGGGTATCTTTAGAGGAGTCAACTATGTTGCCATGAATTCATTTTCCTCCATATCCCCATATTGGCAACCTACCAGAGAATACTTTAATTCTTTATACTTCATTATACTCTTTTGCTTATTCTCTGTCACACAGAAAAAGAAAATACCAATGTCCAAAATATTCATATTTTGTTTTCAGTGTTTATCTTAGAGCTAAAGAGGTGTTCTGTTACATGGTATTCTTACTTCCAAACAGAACAGGATTGGAGTTATATTATTTTTCTGGGGGATTATTCATTTTAAACACGAGATCTTGTGAATAAACCAAAATGGGTACAAAAAAAAATGGTTTGCTGTTGGACTTAACAATCAGAAGAATTGTTGAGAGTCAGGGCTAAAAATCACCAAGTAGTCTTACTATTAGTGAATTCCTCAAAAACTTTAACTGAGGCAAAAGAGAACAAAATTTTTCCAAAGTAGTAGTAGCAACAGTAATGATTCTTTATATGAGATGAGCTAAAATACCATCAAGCTTATTGAGACAGTTATTTCTTTAGAATCAATGCAGAAATCTTGGAAAGTGATATGCTTGTACCATTCCCATTTAACATCTGTCTAAAATAAGCCCTTTACACTTCAACTGACAAAACAAAGGAACCAAGGAACCCAGACTCTGTAACAAAGTCCATGTCACTTGCCACAACAATAAGTCTAAGATTATGCTGATGATATTGAGCTTCTCTGCAGACGACATCTCAGAGGTGAATGTTAAAATGAGGATGATGGTCCTTAATCTTTTGTTTGTCCAGTGTATCACAAGTGACATACAGGACATCATTCCCTGCATTCAAGCTTCAAATATGATAAACATTCTTAAATTTTCTCAACCACCAAGAAAGAAAAGCTTTATATGACTCAGAATGTATGAAATAAGGGCAAACAAAAAGTCTGAAAACAAGCATGGACGTTTAGGACAAACTTATGAAAATGCTTAGGACAGGCAAAGAGTTAACATTATAAGGAATTTTTGTAGAGGTGAGAAGGCCGAGTTGATAATTTGTACACAGGTCATGATGGCAATTTCATTGATTTTCTGTATTTCAAAACATTGTATCTTACATTATCTTAGTCCACATAACTGTCAGAAATAAGTGCCAAATTTTCTGGGAAAAAATCATTAAAAATGCTAAATCATTCTACACATTTACACTTGAGGTGGAAAGACATTCTCTGAAATTTGTCTTTTTAACACAATTTTATGGGACTATAAGAAATATGTATGTTTAAGCAT
Organism: Octopus bimaculoides; assembly: GCF_046866305.1. Lineage (NCBI taxonomy): Eukaryota > Metazoa > Mollusca > Cephalopoda > Octopoda > Octopodidae > Octopus > Octopus bimaculoides. The sequence continues at coordinate 57,354,225 of NC_142934.1, read as the reverse complement.
TATAATTCTGAAAAAATAACTAAATAAATAAGAATAAAAAGGAGGTGACATGATCTTCGCTCTTTTTAAAAATTTTTCAGTTTAAACATTTTTCAAAATTTTTTGGCAGATTTGTCATACATATTTCTCAAAGAACCAATCACAGATGTTTAAACTGAACAAATTCTCAAAAAAAGTCAAACCTGAGAAGTTATAGAAAAAAAGGAGGTAACTCCCATCTGCCTCCACTACCATTTTTTTCTCTTGTTATGTGTGTGCAGGATTATAATGCTATGCAATAACATGCACATCCAAAGAAATTAGTTTTTTGTTACGCTAGATAATCTGCAATGCTATTCTTTTAGAAATGCCCTAAATCTCTTAAGATAAGGCTGAGGATTATCAGAGTCATTGGAGTGCCAGATAGAAGAATGTCTTGTGGAATTTGTTCTGGATCTCTTCACTCCAAGTTAGTTCAAATCCTGCTAAAGATCGGTTTTGCTTTTCATCCTTCTGGGTTGATAATTAAAGTAGCTGTTAAGTACAAGGTTGATTTCCTCTCTCTTTCTGAATTGGCAATGTTACACTGTGATAAGAAAGGTCACAGGGAATCACTCGCACTGTCTCTATTTCAGGAATTGCACAAGGGCTAGCAACCCCTTCTCATAGAAAAAAATAACATGTTATTGGAAGCAAAAGAGTAGCCCACTGTTCACCTAATTAAGTCATGAATAAATGCCAACAGCTATCTCCTTTAACCTGGAGTAAACTTTTAAAGAAACTGATTTTATTAAAAAATAAAAAAATCCTACAGATAAATTAACAATTTATTGGTGCAGATATGGCTGTGTGGTAAGAAGTTTGCTTCCCAATGACAATAGCTTGGGATTCAGCCCCACTTTGTGGCACCTTGGGCAAGTGTCTTTTTCCATAGCTCTGGGCTGACCAAAGCCTTGTGAGTGAATTTAGTAGGTGGAAACTGAAAAAGCCCATTTATATATACCTAGGTGTGTCTTTGTGTTTGTCTACCACCACTGCTTGACAACCAGTGTCGGTTTGTTTAAATATTCCGGTAACTTAGAGGGTCAGCTAAAGAGAGAAAGAGAATAAGTACCAAGTTTTAAAATAAGTACTGGGATCGATTTGTTCAACTAAACCCTACAAGGCAATGCTTCAGCATAACAGTAGTCCAATGAACTAAATTGAGTAAAAGAAATAATTTATAGAAAAAAAAATAGAAACCTTGAATCATAATCCGAAACCATATCAAAATTTAAAAACACTTTAGAGAACAAATAAAACGTGTGAGACAAGTAATCAAAAAATGTTATTGTTTTGGCTGAGATCAGCCCTGATCGAGTATTCAAAGGCATTCTAATTGTAACCTTCCTGTCTTTTAGATCAGTGTATAACGACAGCTCAAAGATCAGCAGAGCTTTGGAATAGCTATCACTAGCTCAAGTGGAAGGGAAAGGGCACGGGTTTGGGAGAAAATAATGTAGGGTAAACAAAAAAAAAATCTTAGGAAAAAATAATCATCCAGAATCATGAATCCTGATGTATGAACTGAAGAATAAAAATAAACACGATTGAAAGGGGACGAAAAGCAACCAAATACCTTGCCTTTTTCCTTCCCAATGAAATGATGACCATTCCAAAATACCGCCCCTCTTGTAGATTGAGCGAACTCGTTTTTCGAATACGGTCGATCAGGGTTAACAAGTTCTCGTTAAACATTTAATATAACTATGAGATAAAAGTAATCATGTAATTATAACTTTTGGCGGTGATGGTGAATGGAAAGAAGAAATTGTCAAATACTTGTTCTATACTGGATATACATAGGACAAGTGGCAATGTGTGAGAAGAAACGACTTTCCCCCCGGCTTATTAGCCGCAGTCATGGGCATGTGGTTAAGAAGTTCACAACCAATATTTTTTATTTTCTTTTTATAAGTGTTCAGTGTCACTACGCGGCACCGTGGGCAAGTATCTTCTACCGAAGCTCCGGGTTAACCAATGACTTGTGAGTAAACTTAGTTGAAACTGTGGAAAGCTCGTCGTGTGTGTGTGTATACATATGCATGCTTGAGGGTGTGCGCTGGTCTTTGTGTTTGCCACCCACCGCTTTACAACCGGTGTTGGTTTGTTTACGTCCCAGTAACATACAGGTTCGGCTAAAGAGACTGATAAAATAAGTACCGGACTTGAAAATAAGAGCTAGAGTCGATTTGATCGACTAAACCCTTCCGTATGACCGCAGTCCAATGACTAAGACAAGAATTACTTTTACACGAATGCATTATACGCAGATGGAAAAAAACATCTGAATAAAAATAATTTTTACATGATATGACTACTATTACTTCAGCTGTGTATAGAAATTAACCATACCAGGTAAAATCCAGCGAGTGACAATAGCTTCGAAAGCGTCTTTATTCTGATGTTCGATAGGCACCAGAAAACATTTCCCAGTTCCGCGTTCAATTCCTCCAAACACCATGTGTCCTTCTTTTTCGTGCTTTTTTTCATTGTGTTTAGATTTGAAAAATGTAAACATGCCTACTTCAACAATTATCGGTTCACCTGAATCTAAATCGAATCCACCAATTTCAGGTGGATCGTCACCTAATTCAGTCGGATGATCTTCTAGGAACCATTCGAGTCGCTCTCGGATGAAATGACACCAGTCTGATATAGTTCGTTCACCAACATCTGTTTCGTGCGACATCTCAATTTGTTGGTGTTCTCTTGACCATAAGTACATTAACCATATAAGTTTTGATAGTGATATGTGGCTTCCAGCGAATATCGAACCCTTGCGTATTGACATAATAAATCTGTCCTTTGCACATCCCCACTGCCTCCCGTCACAACTTTGCTGATAGCGGACAACTGTACACGGTTCACCACAAGTGGGACATACAATAGAATTGCTTATGAGTCTGTGTTTTGCCAGCCAAGTAACTGCTGCATCAATTGAGTTAGTCTGCGACACAATGTCAGGGAATGTCCAGCGTTCTTGCTTGATTTCATTGTCGTTCATAACATTGTTGCTAATACTAGTTGGGTTTCGTGGCCTACCAACACGACGAGGCATTGTCGAGGAAATGAATGGTGATAAAAATAATAAAGTTCACATAAAGTAAGGTTTCAAACGCCGCATTATAATAGAACACAATATTTACAACCTATGAAGCGATAGTTGTATGAACACTTAAATAGTTTCTTTCAATACATACAATTAAGGAATAAATAATAATAAAAAAATCATTCATAGTTTAGTAAACTAAATGAATTTTCAAAGTGTTAGTTTCGTATTAGTGCATTTTAAAATATTTTTTCATCAGTTTATTATCAATACTACCAATATGTCAAGTTAAAAGATTAAAAAGTGGTTTTAACATTAATATCATGGCAATGAATGATCGCCAATATCTTTATAATTACTATAACTAATTATTAATAATGTACAATAAACTGTTTTCTACAATTCGAATATATTTTGTTTTTTTTTTCTTTAACTTTGTATGAATATCAGTTGTGTTGTGAATCTTTAAATGACGCACATGTCGGAGATGTAAAATCCTCCCCCCCCCCCAAGTTTTCGGCTATGGAGATTCCGATACTGAAAAAAAATATTGGCAAATATCGCAACTTAAAATTTCAATCCCACCCTCATTTCTTCGTTTTTCACTGAAAGTGTTCTTTGTACAAAACAAAACTCGAAAGTTACTCGGAGTTATAATTTTTCTGGGTTTTTGTTTTGTTTTGTGTGTGTGTGTGTGTGTGCTGACAACTGATGTCGCATCCTAATATACTGCAATGAACTTTTTTCCCCTTTGCGGCATATTAGGAGATCAGAATAGTGGCTGTTTTGTATACTTAATAACTGCTATTTCTAGCATACTAAACAATCACGTTAAGGACGGACTGGATTTCAGTTTATTTAAAAGAGAGTACGGCGGAGGTAAAGGACATGGACCACACCCCCTTTCGGTTTTTTTTGTGTGGGGAGGGGGGTCTACAGAAACCCATGTTTTCGATTGCGGAGATTCCGAATCTGCAAAAAAATTCGGCATTTCAACATTTTGACCCCGTTACTCCTACCTACATCGCCCCACCGTACCCCAATTTTTCACTTTTTTTTTAAAGAAATCTTTTTGAGGCAAAATACGTAGATTATGATTCTGAAAAAAAATGTTTGTAAAATTTCTGTGGAGTGGTTGGCATTAGGAAGGGCATCCAGCTGTAGAAACTCTGCCAAATCAGATTGGAGCCTGGTGTAGTCATCTGGTTTCACCAGTCCTCAGTCAAAGTGTCCAACCCATGCTAGCATGGAAAGCGGACACACACGATAGCAAAATGACATTAAAATTTTTTTTTTTCTCTTTTGATAATTCGTATTTAGAAAGTGGATCTTCGGTTTGGCTGTTGTTCCTAGCTTGTCGGACTTTCCGGTTGGAGCGTACTTCAAATTTTGAAAGGCCAATTCGAAAAAGTGGGTTTCTGTAGGCGGTCCATACCCTTTACCTTCGCCAAAGACTACATATATGTGTTAAAAAAAAAATCTTGATAAAATAATGAAAGAAATATGTAATCAATCTACTCACCTTTCTTCAAAGATTTCTTTCAGAGAAATTTCCCGCGGTAAAATGAGGAATTTAGGGGGGATAAATTAGGGTTCTGAAATTTTTTCTTTCCCGTAAATCCATACATTTCTCGATACATAGATTCGTCCACGCGGGACCATTTCTTCGCAGTGGTGTAAAGGAAGAAAAAGACGGAAGCGAAGAGAGATTACGGTAGTCTTCCCTGTCGGTCCGGAAAATGGTTCACTTTCAACATCCATGTGCTGTCTCGATCTCCAAGGTTCACTCCACGTCCACGTGTACTATCCGTCGCTGTACAGTCTCACACGTCCGCTCTGATGTGCTGTCCGCTGCCAACTGGCCCCTTGTGCTTCGCTGATGCCGCATGTCCACCGCGGCACTTCCGGTGGGATCCACAGGCTCCACTTCCGATAGGACATGCCTACTCCCTCACTTCCGATCCTTGCCTACAACACAGACTGGCTCATAACACCAAACGCCCCACTGAACTGAAGATCATTCAACCAACCTGCCCACGCCCTCTTCTCAACCCCGACCATACGCCTTGACTTGTCTCGTAATCAGCCAACCAGTGAGGAGAGCACCGCTCCCTCTGTGACCGCCGTAGGACTTCAGGACTGGCTTCAGTTCCTGCCGGCTTCGTCCTCTTGTCCATTACTGTTGGCCCCTGCGCACATCCAAAACATGTCGTGACATGCCATCTACGGACACATTGTTCCTCGAATTCACAGAGGTTATTGTCCCCTTTCCCCAATGTGATGTGTACCGCGCATTTGGGGGCTTAACCCAGACTTCTCTGACCTGCACAAAGGCATGCTCTTTCTCTTCTGCGAGATGCGGTGATGCGGTACATGGATGCCTCCACTTATACCTGAATATTGCCCTGTGTAACACTGACTCCTCAGCCTGTCCCGTCTTGGGCGACATATTATACCAAATAATGGCCTCGACCGGTGAAATGTAGCCCCTCTCTGCTATGGTCTTGATGGTACGATGATGCCTCTCCACAACCCTATTGCCACTTGGCTGGTATGCCGCCCTGAAGAAACGGCTGACATGCCACTTGTCGAGCATTTCCGCCAGCACCTCCGAGCGAAACGCAGTGCCATTGTCTATAAGCAGCTCATCCACAGGGCCTCATTCTAGGAATATCTCATTCAGTATTCTTGTGATTTCCTCCCCAGTCCCCATCTTCATCTCCCTCCATATGGCCAACCGCCCCGGCCTGCAGTCGACCATCAAGAGGTATGTCCCCTGCCGATAGTGCGTCACATCCACTGCCAGTTGTCTCCAGTTATGTTCCACTGGAATGTTTCCTGCCTCATGCATGCCCGGAGCGGGGTCAATGGACTGGCACCTGTCGCAGCTCCCAACTACTCTTTGCACACTCTGCCTGGTCACATCAGAGTCAACTTTCCCGGTTAGGAACAGGGTCCTGTCCACCTCCATGTGAGGCTTGGCATGTAATCTCCTCAGCTCCGAGTCACTCAGTCGACACACCGCAGCCACTCCTTGCTCCAGATCCTCTGACACCTGCAACCAGGCTTTCTTTACTCTGGTCAGGACGTCCGCTCTATTCCTCTCTGAGGGCACAAAAACCACGGCAGCTAGCTCGCCCAGAATTCCCAGACGACGTTTTATCAGCATCTCTGCACCCCCCCCCCTTTGGTTCGCACCCTCCGCTCGCCTGTGATCACTGATCCCACTCATTTAAGTATAGAAGCGGAATCCGTCCGGATCTCGATGGTATGCAGCCCCCACCTCAAGGCCAGGTTCAGCCCTTTCAGCACGGCATGCAGTTCCACATGGAACAGGATAGGACATGAAACAATGTAATGCGAATGGGAACTGTAAATAACCCCTGCTTTTCCGGGTATTACCTGGTAATTGAGCCAGTATATGTGTGTGCGTGTGTGTAGTAGCTTCGATCGCTAAATTTCACTTAACAGTTCAACAGCACTTTTCTCACGGTAAAACAATGGTTTTTCAGTGAGTGACAGCAGTTACATTTGCCAGATGCCTTCGCCAAGCAGAATAATGTCTTTGCCACCAAAAGCTAGAACAGAGATAACAGACCGCCAACGAAATCTATTGTTTTCAATAATATGTCTATCCTTCTGGCTGGTTTAGGATAGTTATAAAAACAAGAACTCCGTAAGCCAAAGGCAGTTAGTCAGAACCGAGTCTGGCTGACCGGCTGAACAAAACCCCGTCTTTAAAGGAAAAGGTACAAAAGGACAACTATGGTAACTCACCGACGAAGCAGTTGTTTCGTTCTACCACTCTCACTAACTCACTTTCTTTTCTCTGTAACATTACCATCTCTATATATATTAGTATGAGAACGTGTACATATATACCGGCCGAAATTAACTCTTTTTACCTCGCATGCTTTTCCATTTACTAATTGTACAAACCAACTCGTCGTGGTTTTGGATATATTCAAAGTAACGGTAAATAAATATCTCTTTACAACTTCAATCACTGTTCTTTCATCTTTCACATCTTACAACATGCCATTGCAATAAATCTTTGCCGTTACACACACACACACACACACACACACATTATATTTATATATTTATGTGTGTGTGTGTGTGTGTGTGTAATCAAGACATCAGAATGTGGAATGAAGAATAATACATCTTCAAAATTTATTTATTTATTAAAACATCATATTACAATACGACACGTATTGTTTCCTTTGATACAATAGTTTTGTACATTTAGTTGATTCACATCAATTCAATTGATTAAATGTAAATCAATTAAATGCGCAAAACTATTATACAAGAACACTAGGAAACTTATCCTGCAGCAAAACATGTATGAATGTAAAACGAACAAAGGGCGTTTATAAATAAATAATTTTGAAGATGTATTATTTTTCATTCGTCATTTTGATGTCTTGATTATATGCCCTGAATTGTACAAGAAATCTATTGAAAAGAAACTCTGGATTTACCATTAGAGAGGGGTACAGTTTAATTGTTTATCTTAAACAATTCTAAACGTTTTCTATTTTGCGATATGGTTAACCAAATCTGGATTTCAACAGAGTGTTAATAGGGTATCTGCCCAAGTTTCAAATCTCGGTTCCTTTACGTTATACACACACACACACACAGAGAGTCTTCTTTCGGTTTCCCGTCTACAAAGTCCAATCGCAAGGCTTTGATCGGCTTAGTGCTAATAGTAGAAAGGACTTGCCCAAGGTCTCATGCAGTATGACAGAACCTGAAACTATGTGGTTGGGAAGCAAACTACTTACATCCATGCCTGCACCTATGATATCTAGTAATACTTGATAAAATCAAATGCAGTTGAGAACCAAATGATTGGTTTCACCTTAATCATAACTGAATACTTACAATATTAGTGCATGAATTATTTCGTCTGTCTCTACGCTTTGAGTTCAAATTCCGCTGAGGTCGACTTTGCCTTTCATCCTTTCGGGGTCGATAAATTAAGTACCAGTTGCGTACTGGAGTCGATCTAATCGGCTGGCCTCCTCCCCCAAAATTTCGGGCCTTGTGCCTAGAATAGAAAAGAATATTAGCGCATGAATAAAACAGAGAAAACTCGGTAACAATACGTTTTTGATGAGTAATATATACTTGTTTCAAATTTTGGTACAAAGCCAGCAAGTTCGAAGGTGAGGGCTAATCGATTACATCGACTCCAGTACTCTACTGGTACTTATTTTATCGACCTCGAAAGGATGAAAGACAAAGTCGATTTCGGTTTTCTGTTTGGCTGCCAATTTTCAATCGGTTCAATTTCTGTTGAATTGATTTCATATTCGGTGTAATGATATAGTTTTATTTGCTAATCAATGCCATGAAGTTCATTTTCGCCTTAAATCAATAATTAAAGAGTTACTAACTTTTAAAGTTTGTTAATTCCGGGTAATTTTAGCCAATTGTAAGCCACAAACACATTCATGTTTTTTGTCTTAGAGAAAGCACGTGTTGACAAATATATACTATTCATTGAGGTGGTGGTGAGATATGCTAAAAATAACAGCTAAATAGGTCTTAAATCATGCAAGTTTTTTGTTTTGATTTTTGCACAGTCGTATGAATTCCTGTGTGTAGAATACAAATTTGCAAAAGATTTCTAAAAATTCAAAAAAATTTTGGACATGCGTAAGGCAGAATTCCGTCAATATTTCATCTGTTTACAGTTGACAACACGTACTGCACGCACAAAATGACCGCTTCCGAATTCTGTGGGTGAAAATGATCAAGTTCTAAATCTCTACAACTTTAAAAAAAAATATTTTTGGAAAAAGTGAAACATCTTCTGAGACTCAGCTTGGAAAATTACGTTAATACATCAAATTAAAAAATTTTCAATGAACTTTGAAATTTCCACTGGTGCAGCCAAACAGAAAAGATCCGAATTTGAATTACGCGCGCTTTTGGGTGTTCGTTGGTGGGCATGATGGGTAATTCTTGTAGAATTCTTAATTCTTGTAGAATTCCGTAGAATTTAAACAAGCGAAGGTAAGGTGGACGAGAATTTAAACAAATGAAGTTCAGTTTAAAGTTTATAAATAAATATATTTCATTCCATGTTCAGTTTAAACTTTATGAATAAATGTATTTTTGCATTATTCATTATTGTTTTAAAAATAAATCACATATACCCATCATACCCACCCAAAAGCGCGCGTAATTCAAATTGAAATCTACACGAGAACAAATTAGTTGCAGGTTTTTCACGATGACTTCTACATATCCCAGTGCAAATGGAATTAATCACCGCGACATTGCCATCGCCACCGCAACAACAGCAGCTAGTATTCACTGGCTCAAGACATACGGATTGTTAAATACTGAAAAAATATGTCCCTCTTGTGGAGCTAGCATGAGGGAAGTGGCCAAAAACAATTTGTCCGATGGCATGATATGGTCATGTGGAAGGCCTTGTAGAAAACTGATTTCCATTAGAAAGGGAAATTTCTAGATAATAGCAAACTGAAAAGCGAGCAGATTATAGATATATTATATTATTGGGCTAAGGGAGATTTAGCTAAGAATTTAGGCCAGGAATGTCGTATAGCAAATGTAGCTGTAACAGATTGGAGGAATTACTGCCGTGATGTATGTGCAGAGTATTATATTGCGCAAAATATTAAGTTAGGCGGACCAAACCGAATAGTGGAGATAGATGAAAGTGCGTTTGTTAGAAGAAAATATAATGTTGGCCATCGGGTTAAAACGCAGTGGGTGTTTGGTGCGTTAGAAAGAGATACGAGAAGATGTTTTTTAGTTGCGGTAGAAGATCGATCATCTGATACCCTTTTAGAAATTATACAAGAGCGGATTTTACCAGGAACAACAATAATTTCTGACCTCTGGCGTTCATATAATACACTAAACACGCTAGGATATAGACATTTAACCGTGAACCATTCAATAAATTTTGTTGATCCGGTTACATTTGCCACAACAAATCACATCGAATGCCTATGGAAACATGCCAAGAACCAGAACAAAAGAGAAAATGGGACAACCCGGAATTTACTGCAAACACATCTAATAGAATTCATGTGGCGTTACGAATTCAAGGACGAGATCTTCCAGAAGTTATTGGAACAAATTCGACACCTAGATCCATGCGTTTGAAACATTACAGAGTGTAAGTATCTACGGAGCATAAGTATCACATTTATTTTGAAACTGAACTTCAAACTTCATTTGTTTTCTATTTTGATAAATTCTCTCTGTTGAAAATTATATTTTTATATTTTAAATAATTTGCAATTTCAGGAAAATGTTTTTATATTAAATTTGTGTTTTCTAATAATTGATAGATAGATACATAGTAGATAGATATCAGTAAGTAAGTAAGCCAAAGTATCAACTCAAACCAGCAGACAGACAGACAGATAGCTCAGCAGGCAAGCAGGCAGACAGGCCAGCAGCAGGCATGCAGGCAGACAGGCAAGCAGGCTGACAGACCAGCAACAGGCAGACAGACAGACAGACAGCGACTACTTTCACTTCTGACATCTAATAGCGTGATAGTGCCAGAAATTCACATCGCACCGACATACTTCTAGCTTTGATCGTTCTACGAGCTCTCGTGAGCAAGCATCTTCTTGTGTACCTCGGACAGACCTATGCTCTGCTTGTCAAATCTCACCGACGAAAACCGTGTACGAACTTGTCGCAGTGCATGTGCATCTCTACCTGGAAATTATGTTCTTTTACAGTGTGTAATTTAAAGGGACGTAACTTTGTACTAAAAGCTATACTGAGCTAATTCGTGTCAAATAGAGTCTAGGGATTTATAAAACGGAGAAAAAGCAGTGAAGATGATGCCCTAGCATAGTCCAGTCGAATCATGGAAACTGTATATATTCTTTAATTTGAATCCTATACACCTCAAAGTGAAAATTTACGTTATATTAATTGGAGAATCACAGAATAACATCTTTATTTTTACATAGTCAAATGTAACTTTTGAATTGCTGGGGTAACATTTTAAATTTTGATTGCTTAAAAACTTAATAACAGAATATTAATACTTGCAAAACAGACAAGTGATATTCCATACTTTGAAGAAGAAATAGGAAAGTAATAAAGTTTGAAAAAATTTATTTTCTATTTTTATATATTGAAAAGATACATTCTGTATTTATAGAAAGGAAACTTGTAATAGTTATTTTCAACATGTAAAACGTAAAAATATAAGAAATGGATTGCAATTGAAAGGGGTATATCCGCACTGTAAAGGAAAAAAATATTTCCTTCTAAACAGAAAACAATTTATACGAAACTAACACTTTTCAGAGTATTAGTTTCGTATAAAGCTTTTGTTTCTTTTTCTTTTTGTTTATATTATTTTCATCGGTTAATTACTAGCATAATGCCACGGAGAAGACAACCAAGCCCCAAAATAATATGCACAGACATTATTGATGACGAAAAAATTAAGCAAGAGACCTGGACATTTTGTGATCTCTTTCAACAAACTTCTACGAATGAAAAAGCAATTACATGGCTGGCGAAATATGAACTTATAAGCAATTCTGTTGTGTGTCCCACTTGCGGGAACCCGTGTACAGTTAACGGTTACCAGAAGGGTATAGATGGAAAACGATGGAGATGCCCAAAGCATAACTACTGTAGATCAATCCGCAAAGGATCGTTTTTCGAGAATAGCCGCCTGTCGCTGACAACATTCATATGGCTTATGTACATGTGGTCAAGGGAATATTTCCATTCTGAGATAGCCCATGAGACTACCGTAAGTAAGAAATCAACAATTGATCTGTTTTGTCTCATCCGAGAACTACTAGAACGGTTCCTGGAAGACCACCCGACTGAATTAGGTGCCTACCCACCCGAGATTGGCGGGTTCGATTTACAGTCAGGTGAACCAAAAGTTGTTGAAATAGATGTGACCACACATTTCAAACCTACACCCAATGAAAAGAAGCATATGAAAAGATTCTGTGTTTTTGGTGGAATTGAACGTGGAACTGACAAATGTTTTCTGGTGCCTATTGAGCATCAAAATAAAGACGCTTTCGAAGCTGCAATTATCCGATGGATTTTACCAGGTATGGATAGATATAATCTGCGGTTTTCTTTTATCTTTGCTGCCTTCATGATATTTCAACAGGTGCTTACCAGACTCCTTCAAAATATCTGTGAAATCACCCCCCCCCCCCATTTTCTATTAATTAACTAAGACAGAATAGTGTTTGAAACAATAAAATTTATTTACTTCGCTCTGTTGTTGGGCAGATTCAAAACGCTAAACGTACAGTAGAAATAACATAATTGTATTAAACATGACGATTTGTTCACACGCTTTTCCATCCTCACAGCCCCGCCCACCAGGGGACTTGAGACAACCTATTTTCTCACTTGTTTATTTATTTATTTATTCCATTTTGGCTTTTAGTGACATTTCTTAATATGCCCCTCGCTCTCAGTTGTCAGAAATCACTGACAGAGTTGCGACTGAATGTTTCGTTTATTACCAAATTTTAAATTATATTTACTGTAGTCGAAACAATAATAAGCACTTGTGGAGGATCTTTCTACCAGCGATATGTTAGCTAATAAAGAAAGAAATATACTCTTAGCTTCGGTCGATAGCAGCTCCATAACAGAGGAAATTAACCGGACATTTCAACTTGAAGTGTCAGTTTTTTTATCTTTTACTTGTTTCATTCATTGGACTGCGGCCGTACTGGGGCACTTCTTTGAAGAGTTTAGTCGAACAAATCGACCCAGTACATCGTTTTTTTTTTTTATAATCTAGTACTGATTCTATAGGTCTCTTTTCGCCGACCAGTTAAGTTAAGAGGACGTAAATAAACCAACACAGTTGTCAAGCGGCTTGGTGGAGAAACAAACACACATATATGACTAGCTTACATACAGTTTTTGTCCACCAGATTCACTCACAGGGCAGTGGTCTGTCCAAGGCTATAATTGAAAATGTTTGTCCAAAGTACTGTGCAGTGATACTGAACTCGAAACCATGTGATTGCAATGAGTTTCTTAGCCACACAGCCATGCCTGCACTTATGTCTTGTGAGGAATCCAAAATAGCAAAATCACATTTCAAAGAAATTGAAGAAATTAACCTTCTATCAATAGTTACTGGAACACTGCCTTGAAGAATGTTTTGTCGAATGAATCGACTCCAGAACTTTTTTTTTTAAAGCCTTATACTTATTCTGTCGATATCTTTTGTCGAACCTCTAAGTTACAGAAACATAAACACATCAACACTGGTTATCAAACGGTGGTGGGACACACACACACACACATATACAGGGTGGGATGTGCAAATTGTTGCCATTTTTGTATTTTTAATTTCGTGCATTGTTTTTGATTTTGGCGACTACACAGTATATAGTAGGGTCAGTTGGGCACCGTCTGTGAGAAAAACAGCACCATGACACAATTCACTCTGCTAGAAACTTGGAAACGACATACTGTACTATTTGGCATTCGCACCAGAAGCTCCAATATGAACATTTCAGAGTGTTTGGGTGTCAATCTGAGGACATGTAATGAAAGTGATAAAAATCAAACGTCCAGTCAACATCATGGTGTTTGGAGTGATCGCTAGTGGTGGTGACGTTATGACTCCATCTTCCCACATGACTTCAGATTCAACATAGAGGCCTACATCAAGTGTCTGGAGGAGGTAGTGCCGCCATGGGTCAAGAGGGTGGCTGCTGGAGGACCCTTTGTCTAGCAACAGGACTCTGCACTATGCCACACAAGCAGGAGAATCCAGTCATGGCTGTCAGGCAATTTCTGCGACCACATCACCTGTAACCTCTGCTCACCTAACTCCCCATACTGCAGCCCCCTTGATTATTATGTGTGTTGAGCAAGAGATCAACAAAACTCCTTGTAGCACCAAAGATGAACTAAAGGCAGCAAGGACTATGCCAGCATTCAACAACTTAAACAAGGAGACTGTTCAGAAGAGTTGCTGGAGATTCAGAGGTTGCCTGGAAGCAATTTTACTGAATAAATTTACTCTTTAGTATTTAAAAATATCTCTATATAATTTTGGTAAACAAATGAGATGTCAGTGTTATTTTCATTTTTGCGTAATTTAGATGACAATCCATTCACAACAGCCTGCATATATATATATATATATATATGTGTGTGTGTGTGTGGACTGGCCAGTGTCCCTGGACTGGCTCTTGTGCGGGTGGCACATAAAATACACCATTTTGAGCGTGGCCGTTGCCAGTACCACCTGACTGGCCTTCGTAGGATTTTTGAGCGAGATCGTTGCCAGTGCCCCTAGACTGGCTCTTGTGCAGGTGGCACATAAAATACACCATCTTGAGCGTGGCCGTTGCCAGTACCGCCTGACTGGCCTTCGTGCGGGTGACACGTAAAAGCACCCACTACACTCTCTGAGTGGTTGGCGTTAGGAAGGGCATCCAGCCGTAGAAACTCTGCCAAATCAGATTGGAGCCTGGTGTAGCCATCTGGTTTCACCAGTCCTCAGTCAAATCGTCCAACCGATGCAAACATGGAAAGCGGACGTTAAACGATGATGATGATGTGTGTGTGTGTGTGTGTGTATATATATATCAGTAGCGACTCTGGCACTCAAGCTGTTCAGGTTTAGCCCAAGTATAAATTTTGTAAAGTGAACGTGTATTTGCAAGCTGATTTAATTTCTGCCAACACTGACTCCAAGTATGTAATTACAGCCAATAACTCGGGTTCCTTTTATTGAGCCTGGTTGTGTTTCATTTATTTTCATTCGGTGTCTGGTGGTCGTCTTAGAGGTGTCCTGTGTCAAAAGATATCATTCATAGCAGACATTCTCTTGACATCGTTCACACGCTCCTGACTTGGGCTCAGATGTTACAGCCTGAGTTGTTATCTATGATCGTAAAAATTAAAAATAATTCAAATTCAATGTTTTCAACTACATTTCTGTCTTATTGTTAAATTATCAGTGCACTTAGAAGTATGTGGTGTGCATTGTGTCTCTTACCTTCTTTTATACAGGCGTTTTATGTGAAATCTGTGATGAGCCTGAGTGACACTAATGACCTGGAGTTGCCTCAGATTATATATATATGTATATATATATATATATATAATGAATAAACATTCAAAAATATTTATATAGATATTAGTATTAATTATTATCATTGGTAAAATGAATAACAACAATAACATAGGTGGCCAACAAGCAAAAGCTAATAAATGGCAAATCCAAAATTATATAATTATAATAGGGCATATTCGGTGCCTGCAATGTTATGAAAATCAGAGTCATAAAATCCTCTAAGAAAACCACTAATCACTGGAAAAATAACAAGCACAACAGAAATTGGGCTACGAGCAAAGAAATTAACATACCATCTTGGCAGGCAGTCGTAGAATGAGGAAATAGATATCCCTGGATACATGGGCTTTTTTCAGTTTCCGTTTGCCAAATCCACTCACAAGTCTTTGGTAGGCCCAACGCTATAGTAGATGACAGTTACCCAAGGTGCTATGCAGTGAAACTGAAAATGGAACCATGTGATTGGGTTGCAAACTTCTTTCCATACAGCCATGTATTTATATTTAGAAAAATTTTTTTGTGAATCATATATGTTTCTGTTTTTTTAATATTGTCATCGGTCATTAATAAATGTATAAAGACATGTCTATGCTTCACTGGGGAGGTCCAATGAAACAGAAACACCCTCTGTTCCTTACCTGTTAAAAGCATTAAAATAACATTAGCTAAAGTAATGTAGTCTTTACTTCATTTATAAGTTATTCTAATTAGATGTCAAAAAATACAGTTTCATCTGGAATACACATTTTTGTGACATGTCTGCAAGAAAAAGAAAGCAGACATTTCTGAAACCAGATTGTTTAGAATAAAAGGTAAATTATTACCCAGATGTTTTTGAAATAGTGCTTTTAAAACAAAGGTTGTTTTGCTAACCAAAATTGTTTCCAATGAGCACCAGACAGCTACAGCTAATCAAATGTCTTAACATCTGAGAGGTTTGTTAATATGATTTTTAAGACTATATATCTCAGCTCGATGGAGTTCATCATTTGTGTTTTCATATTGACATCTACTCTTCCATATTTGCCTGGAATTTGTTGAGGTAATTTTTTTTTTTCTACAGCTGGATGCCTTACTCGTTGCCAACCCTCAGATGTTTCCAAGGAAGGTGATATTTCCCATGGCCAGGCATGTTTTATTTTTTGTTTTCTTTTTACAGAAGACTGGAAATGAACAGCATCACTTGTATGACAGATATACTCATTTACAACTATTGCATGATTTTAAAAACAGGGCGACATAACCAACTCAAACACACACACATACTCAAATACATATATGTGAAGGCCTTCTTTCAGTTTTCGTCTTCTACGGTCCCAAGCTTTGATCAGCCTGGGACGATGGTAGAAGACACTTGCTCAAGGTGTCACACAGTGGGTCTGAGGTTGAAACTGTACAGTTGGGAACTGAACTTCTTAATCACACATTCATATCATACATATACAACTTGCATGCAACAGTAGATTAATTGTTAGGTATGTTTATTCATTTTATTCTTTTATGGCTTAGTCACAGGAGTAAGAGTTGTGCCTTAAACTTTTTATAGACTGTTTGAGTTTGGTAAGAGGAATGGAATAAGTTCCTTTCACCATCCTCAATCTGATGTCCTGGCCCAAATGTCCAAAATGGTGGAATCTACTAACGGTACCTATGGACTGGGTGTTTGTGTTAAACCATGTGACAGAATCAGTCTACCTACTCACAAGAATGGCTCTCAACCTGAAGTTATCTTTAGATAATCTTATCAGAAAAATTATATTTTCAGATACCTAGTAATGAAATTTGTTTTTGCTTTATGTTGTTTGTACATGTGTATGTGTTTTAGAACAGAGCCTACCATTATTCAGTTATTCCTTTTTGAAGAATTCATTTTTGTAGTATACTTTAATCTGTATTCTCTCCTGTTCTCACCTTCTTGTGGCTTGAAAATATGCTCTGGCACCTCATCACCACCATCTTTACCCCCATCTCTAGTGAGACACCTGTGCTTGTCCCTCTATGATATTTTAGCCTTTCAATACTTGGCATAAAGCCACCTCCTTCTCTCTCAAATACATTCTCACTCATTTGAGGCATCTCTTTCTTTTTTCTTTGTCTTGTAAGTTACTTGGTGACCTCATTAGTGCCAGCACCATGGAAAAAGCACCTAGTACACTTTGTAAAGTCATTGGCATTAAGAAGGGCATCAAGCTATAGAAATCATACTAGAACTGACATTGGAGCTTGATGCAGCCCTGCAGCTCATTGGATTCTGTTAAATTGTCCAAACCATTGGCAGCATGGAAAATGGACATTAAATGATGATGATGGTTCAATCATTTTACACCCATTTTTCCATGCTAGCTTGGGTTGACAGTTACGTATTGAATGTTTTATTGTGGGATGCCCTTTCTGCAGCTAACACTTACCTGTTTTCAAGTAAGGGATTTATGTCTTATTATTAACAAGATGTTAATATTATATTATCATCTCATAATAACATGACTTCAATCATTCTGAAAGAATTGTTAGTTGAAAATGAATGGCAACAACAAATGCAGTAAATGCAAAGTCAGGTTGTTGTTTAGCTCCCGGTTACATCTGTTGAAGCAGACATGTAATTAATGGTATTCCAGCTCTGATAATCCCATTTTTTTTTTTTCACCTGCATTTGAACTAGTTTATAAGATGTGACAAAGAGAGAATTCCTATATGGTCATTTGACCTGCAAGAAATAACAACCTAATGTCTATCATATCACAACTCACTGTTTAAAAAATAATCCATAGTACACTGATTTACAAAAGAACATGATGGTCACATCTGGAACACTTTTGAGAATAGATTCATGAAACAACATTTTATTAAATATTGAACATGACATAATACAACAAACTTTTACAGAGTCAAATATCACTCTTATGCAATCATATCACAGCATTGTCTAAGCATTAGTACTTATAAATTAAAAATAGACATCTAATTCCTTGTATAGAATGCCCTAAATTTAACTATTCTAATTGAGGTCTTGAAGAGACAACAAATAGAATGAATGACAGCCAGTTTAAGAGAAATGGTTAAAATGAAGTCTGATTGGCTATACAACACCCTTTTTAAAATATTGAACCAGTTTGCTATACTCACATTTATAAACACTTCATTTTAGTCATACATATTTTAATATTTTTTTACCCATTTTTTGTGAAGTGGTTAGTGTTTAACAAGCAGAATTCATGACCAAGATTTGAATCTTCATCATCAGTTTGTCATTTTTGTGCTCTAAGAAAATAGATCACAGTCTCATTATTGTAACCTTATAATCTATGATTATAAAGATACATTGCAGTTCTTTTTCTTATAGGTACCCATATTGTGTCTGATATTTGGACTGAACCTCTTCAAATTGACCAGATCCAACAAGGTATATATACTCATGAATATGTAGATTACAATGATCCAGAAGATACAGAAATCCACACCAGAAATATAGACAGAATGTGGCAGAGAGTAAAAAAACATTTTCAAAGAAAGCATAAGACATTCTTATTTCAATCATTTTTAACAGAATTTATGTGGAGGTCTCACTTTACAAATAATGATAAATTTGCCGCTCTAATTTACTGTATCAAACATTTGTATAAAGTTTAAAATAAAGTTGTTATATTTTTATTTATAAATTAACTTTTAATTCTAACTCAGTATAGAAGCATAGTTAGTTTCCAGTAGAAGTACAGCTACTCTTTAGTAAAGCCTTTATCTGTGTGGGAGATATCTGAACTTCTTTATCTCACCTGGATTGAAATGTGCCTGTTAGGCTGTTCTTCACTCAAAAAACTGGGATGTACTTCAAGGCTCAATTATCTCTCCTATAGTATCCTCATTTCTTCCTAATTTAACTTCTAATTACACCCTGAGATGTCATCACCTTACACTCTACCCTAACTTTCTTCATCTAACTTATCTAGATATTACTTCACCTCTTGCCCACAGATTAGCTTATATTCCATGGTTAGAAATCTTAAATCATCCTATGCTTCTAATGACTTGAAATCATAATCTTGCTTAGCAATACTATATTGCAGGTACTCAGTCTGAACAACAATACTGAATCAGCAATACTCCTGAACAGCACAAAACTATTAGATTCCCTACAATCTTCAATGTCTGCTCATGGCTATTATGTACTCTTAACTTTGCTAAGTTATCTTCCCTATAATTTTGGATAAAAATACGTGATATAATATGGAATCATTATTACTGATGAACAGCACAAACAAAGCCTTTATATTCTCGTAACTCGTCGTAACATATAGATAACTCTGTCAAATGTAATGCTTATTTGCTTACATTATTTTGAATTGGTTGAGATTTTTATGTGATTGTTTATTTTTAGAATAACATTCTAGGGTAGGTGTGAGAGGACAGATCTGGCTGGTTTGAACTTATAACTAGTGTGTGTACACATAAACTCAAAGTAGTTCAGAGTAAGGGAGACTGAACCATAGAATAGCCATATTGAAAAGAAAAGAAGTTATGAAAATGCTTTATGGTGTTTGGACATGAAGCGACTTAAAAGAAAAACTTAAATAAAACTCATAATATATTTTAAATTTTGAAAGAAATTGAAATATTAAGTTTAATCAGAAGCGATATATTGGACCCTAATGTGACCCTAAACACTCTGTGTAAGAAAAGTTATGATTGTGCTGTAAATAGAAAAAACTATTTCTGATGAAAATTGGAAGACAAAGAAAGCAAAGTTACTTCAAACACACATAATGATCAAGGGATCAAATGTTCAAATACATATCCATCTTTTTAAAGGTATGAAGGACTACATTATCTCATATGTTATTTTAATTGTTTAATTCTGTAGGGTTTGATTCAAAAGCAACTTAGCTGCTACTTTTAGCAGACCCACTGGCCACTTAGAATCTCCTTTGTAGCTGTGTAGTGTATGGGGCTAAGAGAGTGTGCAATGTGTATGTATATATTTATACATGGAAAGATAGATAGATACTGATATGTAAAATCTGCTGGGTGGTTGGTGTTAGAAAGGGCATCTAGCTGTAAAACCCATGCCAAAACAGACAGAAGACTTGTGTAGTCTTCTACCTGGCTGGCTCCTGTCAAACCATCCAAGCCATCCCAGTATGGAAGGCAGATGTTAAATGATGATGATATATATATTTATACACACACACACACATATATATAAATATATATATATATATATATATATATAAATACACATATATATGTGTGTGTGTGTATGTATATATATATATGTGTGTGTGTGTATATATATATGTGTGTGTGTGTGTTTGTATTTGGGTTTGTTTTGGGGGTTGAAAATGCATTTGAGTCTTAGAATGTGTGGTTGCTTTAAAATTTTGTAACAGATCTTGGCAATTTTTTTTGGTTTTTCACAGGTAAATAAAAACAAAAAAAGTTTAGGAGAGATTGAATGTTCAAGATAAAATGTTCATGCAAATTCCATTATTCAATAAGTTTCACATTATAGTCAGTAATACAAGTTCAAATGTTCGATGGATTTCTTAAGTCATATATGACTGAAAGCTCAGTGAATTATATGAATGATTAGATATGATGAAGTTTTATCATATCAAATAGATTAAAGACATAAAATGATTCTTTATTCAAAACCACTACAGTTTTCTTGAGTCATTCTCACACCTGTAGCTCATAGGTGAGATGTGCAGTTAATTATCTTGCATCAGGTGGCTTTTTAAACAAGTTCTTCCAACCTGGTCTAAAAGAAGATAGACTTCAATATAGCATAACATGGTCTATAACAGTGGCTTTCAACCATTTTTTACCTATGGACCCTTTTGATTCCTATTTTACTCGCGTGGACTCTCATAGCCTTTTTGGAAGATAATTAAATAGATGTGGGGCCTTAAATGCCAATTTATTACAATACATGTTTCTGATGTCATGTGTGACATCTATTTCTCTTCACCAAGGTTTCTTGTACACCAAAATATAGAGAAAGATTATGAAAATCTCTCTCTCTCTCTCTCATGCACACACAATATATATTATCACCTAGAATGTTACCATCAGTTATGCCTTTTTCATAGTCAAGAAACTGCAGAAATATTTAGCTAAGAATATGCCATTGTAGTTGGCATTTGTTGACCTGGAGAAAACCTTTAACAACGTATCTAGCTAGAGATAGATGAATGGCTTGTGAAAGCTGTACAAGCCATGTATTGGGATACTACCAGTAAGGTGCAAGTGAGCTATGAGTACAGCAATGAATTTAGAGTACAGGTGAGAATTCTCCAAGGCTCAGTTCTCGGTACCCTTCTATTTACCATTGTCATCTAAGCCATAACAGCGGAATTTAAGACTGGCTTCCCTTTGGAACTGCTATAGCTACTATATACTGATGACATCATTCTCATAGAAGAATCTGTAAGAGAATTAGAAAAGAAATTCCAGGTGAGGAAGCAAAACCTGGAATCAAAGGCCTTAAAGTTAACTTAGCAAAGATCAAAGTTATAGTAACTTGGAAAACAAACAAGAGTCTACTCCCTTCATGTGAATGGCCTTACTTGATACGTAGCAAAGGTGTAAAAATACATAGGAAATAGATTATCTCGAATGCCTGGGAGGTTCCCTAGAGGCAGTTGATAACTTCTGTTACCTAAGTGGAGGAAGATGTTCAGAAAGTATTGTTGCTGAAATAAGAAAAGGAGGGAGAAAATTCAAGGAGCTCTTACCTATGTTGGCAACATAGATCAGGTTTTTAAATATGCTCATCACAAACACAAATTGCAAAATAGAAAAAGCTCATTTCAATTGGATTTGAGCTTTAAATTTGCTCATGCACACTGCAAAGAAATAACATAATTCGCACAGCAGTTTTACCTAAAGTGTGTATGTGTGGGTATCAAAGGAAGTTATTTTATGGCATTTTTTCGTTGGAAGAAGCAAAGTTGTCAACTTGACATATATGGGATCATAAGATTGTTCATTAATTTCTGTAAAATTAGTTTAATTTCTTTATGCTTTGAAGAGAGCAGAAATTGAAAGAGAGGATAAAGTGAAAAATGTACGTATATGTGAAATGGACATGTGTGTGTGTGAGAGAGAGAGAGAATGAGTGAGTGAGTGAAGGTGTGTGTTGTGATATGAATTTTTTGCATGTATGTGTGTCATTCACTCTCTCTTTCTCTCACACACACATATCTTTCATATACATATACATAAATAGGTGGAGGCAAAGAATACATACACCACCCGTTTTGGGCATAACCCTAATCCTAAACACCGGGTGTGCATATTCTTTACCTTCGCCCACAAATACATATGCATACATCGTTTTTGTGTGTGAGAGAGAGAGAGTGACTGTATTTCATCATAACATATAGAGAAATATCTTCAAATTCCTATGATTGCGATACAAGACATTAGGATTTCAGCCACAAAACACGTTCTTAATATTTTAATTTTCTCCCTCTCCACACCAAATTAATTTTCTACTTTTTTCAAATACTTTTTCTTGGTAATACATTGACAAAAACAGAGAGTATGAATCTTTAAGAATTTTACCCATCACCTCAACACTTTCAAAAAGCTACACACTTCCAATGTTTCACTTTCAGCCTTTTAGAAAGCTGGGAAGTTTCTTCAGAAATAATGTTGTTTACCTGTTGTTTCTAGCATGTCAGATTTTCTGGTGCTGGTCTGGTATTTTTTAAGTTTGCTATTTCAGTAGAATTCTATGCATGTGGGAAACATCAGACAAAAGTGAAAGCGAGTAGGTGATGGGTGAGCAAGGTGGGGGAAGGGTCATTGAGTGTTTCTTTAACAAAAACTAAAGATATACATATATTTCCCAGATTCGTAATCTCTATTTTCCTACATAGATAACAAAAAAAAAAGTTTTAAAAAAGTTACAAATTAAAAAATTGTGGTGAGGATGGTGGAGAAATTAAAATTTTGAAAACGTAATTTCTGGACAAAATCGTATTAACCCCGCTTTATACGATGAAAGAATACATAGATTGTGATCCTTCTTAAGAACAGAAAGCACTTTCATGCAAACCCATGCAAATTGTACCCTCCCCTTCACTTTTCAGGAAACAATATCTTCCATTATGCCATTAACTATATATCAGTGGTGCTGATGCTGCTCATAAGAAAGGAGCAAATAATACAATGTGCCTGTAGGTTATAACACCTGGGCAATGCTGGGAGGCATTGCTAATGTGTGTGTGTGTGTGTGTATATATATATATATATATATATATACACACACACACACTAGCAATACCTCCCAGCATTGCCCAGGTGTTATAACCTACAGGCACATTGTATTATTTGCTCCTTTCTTATGAGCAGCATCAGCACCACTGATATATATATATATCGTTAAAATTTACAGAAAAACAAAAGACGAAGACAGGTGTATAATCAACAAACAGGTGTATTAGTTTAATGCTCGGGAAGGTGAGAAGAGCCTATGCTCTTCAACAGAAAGGAACAGAGAGAGAATAAAAAAACTTTTGGAGCTAGCAGTCAATCATGGCAGCTGGCTGGACAAAGGTAGTAAGACAGGAGAACTTGGAAGAAGGGGAGATAATAAAGTATTGACGATCCCAAAATGAAGGTACGCATGCGTGTGTGTGTGTGTGCATTTGGATAGGGGCTGGTGACTTTGACATGTGGATGTGTAAGTGTGGGTGTGTGGATGATAGTGTGGGTGCTGGGAAGTGGTCAGTGCTAGTGTGTATGGGGTGGGGTGAGGGGGTAGAGGTGGGTGTGTGGATGGAGGGGGGTATCGAGGGAAGGTAGGAGTGAAGAGAGGAAGGAGGTTTCAGGGCAATTTGTTTATTAAAAAATTTTTTTTTTGCCCAAAACCCCCGTTTTCAGATAAGGAGGTTCCGGAAAATTGCCAAAAATCGGTATTGTTAAATTCCCCCCTCCCCACAAAAAATTCTTCAATTGTGACTTTTCTCCCCAACATTAACCCTAACCTTAAAACCCTAGCCCTAACCCTAACTGTAACTACAGAAATGTTTTGAAATGTTTGTCCAAATCATAATGTCCGTATTTTTATGCATATTTAGAAAAGAAAAAAAATTCTTAAAAAAAAGTTTTACAAAAATTTTTGGAAATTTTTTTTCAGAATCATAATCTCCGTATTTTTCCGCATATTTTGAAAAAAAAAAAAAAATTTCTGAAAAGAGTTTTTAAAAAATGAAGGAATTGGGGGGGGGGGGGGGGGTAATTTAAAAATGCCGATTTTTGCCAATTTTTTTTTGCAGATTCGTATTCCCCGTAGCCCAAAAGTGGGGTTTGTGTCGAAAAAAAATTTTTTTAAAGGTTGTTGGGGGGAGGGGGCGGGAGACTTGCCGAGACGGGTAACCGCGGGGAGAGAGAGCAGCGGCACGCTCCATGGAACGTGCTCTGGCAAGGACGGTGTGGATAGTGGTAAGGGGATATCCACGAAAGATGAAGTGGCGAGCCATGAGTCGTGACTGAGTTACACGTGTGATAAGAAGCTTGCTTCCCAACCTTGTGGTTTTTTTGTTTGGTCCACTGAGCTGCACCTTCTGCAAGTATCTTCCACTATAGTTCCGGGCAGACCATAGACTCGAGTGGATTTTGTAGACGTAAGCAATAAGTCATGTGTGTGTACATATATATCGGTGTGACTTACTTCCCTTTATGACGAGTTATCTCCCTTGTTATATTGTTGTTATATATTCGCTACAAGCTTGAGTAGCAACTCCACCGTTACTAAGTAAAACGGAATCTTAGAATTGATATTCTAATATTTAAAAATTTAATTGTTAATACTTAATTACAGAAAATTAATGCCCAGAGTTATTAGTTATTCCACAATTAAGACTCAACTGAAGTTAAAGGAACTGACATTATATCAACTTTCTGTAGGGAACTCATAACAGGAAGTAAATTGCAAGAAATTGCTAATAATTTTTATCAACCCATAAAAGCAAGGACTCTTTAAGTAGATTCCAATACTAATTTTAAAATTTATTTACATTTTATTATAACATTTGCTTTCTTCATAATGCAGTAGAATTTATACGGAACTATCACTTTCTGGGTATTTGTTTCATATAAAGTTCTGCTTTAAATTTATTTTAATTTTTGAATGTCTTACAAAATGCCTCGCGGAAGACCTTCAAACCCCAAGACTATATGCGCAGACATTGTTGATGACGAAAAAATTAGGCAAGAGTCATGGACATTTTATGACCTCTTCAAACAAATCTCCACAAATGATATAGCAATTACATGGTTGGCGAAATATAAACTTATAAGCAATTCTGTTATATGTTCTGTTTGTGGGAACCCTTGTACAATTAACGTCATCAAGAGAAGTATTGATGGAATACGATGGCGATGTCCCCAGCATAACTTCTCACGATCAATCCGCAAAGGATCCTTCTTTGAGAAAAGTCACCTCTCGCTCACAACATTCATATGGCTTATGTATATGTGGTCAAGAGATTACCAACATACTGAAATGACACACGAGACAAACGTCAATAAAAATTCAACGACTGATATGTTTCGCCTCATCCGAGAACTACTGGAACGGTTCCTGGAAGACCACCCGACTGAATTAGGTGACGACCCACCCGAGATTGGTGGGTTCGATCTACAGACAGGTGAACCAAAAGTCGTTGAAATAGATGTCACCAAATGTGTTAAATCTAAGCGTAATGAGAAAAAACACAAGAAAGAATTTTGGATTTTTGGTGGAATTGAACGCGGAACTGATAAATGTTTTCTGGTGCCTATTGAGTATCAAAATAAAGAAGCTTTCGAAGCTGCAATTATCCGATGGATTTTACCAGGTATGGTGAATAAATAAAGTTTGTAGTCTTCTCTTATCGGTGCTCCTCCTCAGATTATTAAACCTCGAGTACGATATTTTCCCGTCTGACGTTTTACTTCCGCTTCGGCTTTTTGTTTAAATTCTGAATACGTTTCCATGGTAACATTTTATCAATATTTGTGTTCCTTGTCTCTGTCATTACGATCTCATTTGAATTTTTGGCGTTTCAATAGTGTGTTGTTCATTCTGCTGTAGGCTTTGTTTCTTCATAGATTTCTCAATACTGTATATTATTTAACGAAATTTTGCAGAGACTTAATTTTCGAAGGTGTAGGTAACGAATATGTTGACAGAATTAAAAAAAAAAAAAGGACTTTTATTCGGAAATAAAAGAAATTGTCATTTGAACGGTATTTCTATAAAATTTCATCAATATATATCCGTTTACCTGAAAGTTGTGAGGGAAAAATCGGATCTTGTGAATTTTCCCTTTGCGCAATTTTTGTTTTTATATTCGTCTTCTACACTTTTTTTTTAAAATCTATTAACCTGTTTCTTTTTTTTTTTCTGTTTTGGTGATCGGGAGTTAAACTATATATTAACCAGAAATTCATGCTCTTTTAACTATTCAACAAGAGCATTTCAGATTTCATTTTGATAATGAATAGTACCTTATCAGAATAACATCATAGATTTCTTTGATGTTGTGCAATGACCCTGGAAATGTTATTGAATTGTTTAAAAGTTATGAAATTCTTACTGAGTTAAAGAATAGATAATTAAAAAGAATGTCATGATCATAGTCATCATCAACTCCCTTAGAAATGTATCGCAGCATTTAAAAGAAAAATGTGAATTATCAAGAAAGTTATGAGGAAATAAAATCGGGCTTGGGATACTGTCATTGCCCTTCCCAACATACCTACACATGTGCCCCCGCCCCCGGATTCGTTTCTTCAATGCTTTCAGAGAAACGGGTAGGGGTGGGGCACAATAAGGAGTTTTTACTGTTAAAAAATATTTTTTATTAATTTTCACTGCCCAACAAAAACTATATCAACTAAGCAAAAGACCTTCTGTAAATGCATTAAAAACATTATAACATGAACTGACCACTATTTCAGAAAATTATCGCTGGTCTCTGAACATATAAAATACAAATTTAGCTAGGGCAAAATGAGTGAACCTAGATAAGGTCAATATGCTGCATTAATTCTCCAGAATAGCATATGAAAACAGACTTATACACATTGATATTCATCTCTAGACTTCAGAAATGCAACATAAATCTAAAATACCTAGATTAAATGAAAGAGGTTTAAGAAAAAATAACATGAGATGAAATTAATGACTCAAATAATAAAAAAAAAAACTCAATATAAAATATTCTTTATTGTTTCTTCACAATCTGCTGGAGTGGCTTTCTTCCTGATATATTTATGCTCCATGATGCAGTTAAAGAAAGAAATTATTGAAATTAGTCATTTTTTTTTTTTTTTTCATTTTATCTAGTTTCAGCTCATGTGCTGTGGCCATGCTGGGGCACCACCATTGCTCATTTTAGCAACACTTTCGACATCATTTTTTTCAAACTGGAAAATTATCAGATTAGACATTGGTGTGGAAAAAAAATTGACTTGGAATCCAACAGAGAAAAGAATATAGATTGTTAAACAGCAAAAATTATTCAGATATTTTATTAGCAGCCTCAATTACAATTGGGTCAAATTTGAGGAAATATTTCTAGAAATAAAAGTCCTGTCACCTGACTATGTTTCAGACTCTCGCAACTTCAATAACAACAACAGTTATGGTGACCAGTCTTTACTCCCAAAGATGATGCAACAGTACAAAATGACGATGCAATACTTGCAATGTAACAATTCCAAATAACTGGAGAGAAAATAAAAAAACTAGAAATTACCCATTTTGCCCCCCCTTTTTTTTTTGTTGTTGTCAATATTCTATTAATAACTGCCAGATAGTATAGATTATGATCATATTGGAATTTAATGCAACAAGATAACAAAAAGTGATTGCAGCGCACACATGCATCACATAATTTTGACTTTTATTTTGTATATACGTGATGTGTGTGTGTGTGCTGACCATTTTTTTGTTTTTTGCACATTAAATTCCTATATAATTGTAATCAACAAAATCGGAAAAAATTTCATTGAAAATTACCCATTTTCACAGGAAACAATATCAAGGCATGTAAATTATTTGAAACTCCTCTCCAACCCTTGCAAAAGAGTGTTCACATCAAATACCGAAATAATCAAAATCTATACTTTCTGAAAAGAGTTTGTAGAAAATCCTACTGTGGACAAAACATTTTGACAATGTCTGTGTATAAAATATTTTGACAATGTCTGTGTATAAAATATTTTTAGTGAATTTAACATTTTCATTATTGGGATACCTCTTGTATATATTACTTCATTCGTGACAGACTATTCAATAATAAAATTCTTTTTTAAAGTAGTTGTAAGAAAATAATCATTCAAGTATTTTCTGAAATGATTGAATGGAAGAAACTGAAGTGGATAGTCTCTGTGAATTGTTTAGGTTTCTTGTGTATTTGGTGAGAGAAAAGTAAAAACAGTGATAGAAAGAAAGAAAGATAGATAGATAGATTTCTTCATTGGCCACACAGGGCTGAACACAGAGGGGACAAAATACAAAGCAGAGCTTTTCTTTTTGGAAAGGAAAAAAAAAAATGGGAGGGTAGAATTTTGATCAAAAGGGATCGTGGAAAAAAAAAATGGGTGAGGAAGCCAATCAGTAGGAATTGTGTATCACAGAAATGTCATAGTGTAAAATGGGAAACAGTTTAGGTTTATCCATGGAAAGAAAAGCCTACAGAAAAGACCACGGTAACCTTGGGCAATAATGTCAGGCAAAAAACACATTACAGTAAGTGACTCTTTTTTTCCTTTCTTTTTCTGGTTCATCGGATTATGCTCAAGGTGGCTCCATCATTCACATGTGCCATCCTTTTTCACCCATCTTTTTTTGAAACATTCACTAGACAAAACTTCCCTCTCTACTCTCACCTTCCTCTTCAAGTGATACTGGAAGAAGTTGATGAGAGATTCACCAGAGAGGAAAGTGTTTGTCTCTAGACCTTTCAGACATGTCCACCATACACATTCTTTCGCCATAGCCACAAGTACGATGAAAATGGCTCTTCCTTCCAGTTTCAAGGAAGGAGGCGCAACAATATTCATGATAGACTCAGTTGATAAACTGACTCATCCCACATGTGATAGCAGTCGTTCGACATAGGCCCATAGGTCGGAAATGGTTGGACACTGTATGAGTGCATGCAGAATGGTTTCGTTGCACTGACCGCATCTTGGGTAGGTCGGCCCCGTGTTTCTCGAGCCATGCCTGTAGAGCTTATCACAAATGGGTAGCCCTTCTCGATAGCACTGCCAGGCCAGGGATCTCTAGAAGTTGTCCATAGGCCCCGGCCTGAAAGTCGTCTTGAACAGGCAGGTCCTTGTCGACACCCAGGTTCGCTCCGAGATCGTCGTCGTACCTCCCCTCCACTAATCCCCTATAGAATGCTTTGGTTGTGTTGCAGTTGCTCAAGATTGACCCCGAATGGCATAGTTGCTCAAGAGTAATGCGAGATAAGTACATGGTATTTCATACTGTAGAGAAAGTAACTTATTGAAGTTTAATAGAGAAAAATGAATATTTATTCATAAGTTATTTTAAGAGAAGTTTAAACAATGGTGATTCATTTTCTTTCTATTTTGTAACAAATGTGCTTTTAGAAGAAGAAACATTCTGTTTTTGAAAGTGGTAACTTAATGCCCTTAATAACAGTGTTGAGAGATATGTGTGTGTGTGTGTCTGTCTGTGTACATACATACACACATGCACATACATACAGAAGATGGGAGAGAGAGGGGGGAAGTTCCGGACCAAACCAGAACCTATGTTACAGACATACATATTTGACAATAAGTTATTGTAATGATTATATCTCTGTCTGTCTATCTATGCATGCATGTATCTATCTAGCCATTCATACATCTATCAATCAATCAATCAATCAGGATTAAGAGTCCTTTCCAAGCCATAAGCTCATAAAACCAGTTTCGCAGGAAACTAGAATGAGAAAAATGGCTAAATTGAAATCTAATTACTATGATATGACTCAAGTGGAATTGGCTATTTTGAAGAATTGAATCATCTGACAACATTGACATTGATTCTCACTTCACTTAGCCTTGCCATTCTGCAACAAAGGCTACTGCTAACATGACTTCATATTTTCAATTATTTTTAGTGGAATCATCACAGTGTAGTGATAAGTATTCTACAACGAAAGTTCATGACCAAGATTTGATTCTTTATCAGAATAGTTTTCATTTTTTGTACTTTCGGTAAATGTATGAATGTTGCAATCTCTCGTTTCTCATAAATAATAAAGATTCATTGTAGTTCTTTTTCTTATAGGTACCCATATTGTATCTGATATATGGGCTGAATATCTTCAAATTGACCAGATCCAACAAGGTATATATACTCATGAATATGTAGATTACAATGAGCCAGAAGATATAGAAATTCACATGAAAAACATAGACAGGATGTGGCTAAGAGTAAAAAAACATTGTCAACGAAAGCGAAGGACATTTTTATTTCAGTCTTTATTAACAGAAATGATGTGGCGATCTCACTTTAAGAATAATGATAAATTTGCTGCCCTAATTTATTGTATCAAACACTTGTATAAAGTTTAATAAAATTGTTATATTTTTATTTGTACTTCACTGTTAAGCCTAACTCAGTATATAGAACCTTGGCTTTAGGTAGGAATGCTGTTGTGGTTTATATATGAAAACTCTTCAATTATAAATATCATATGATTGTCTTATTTTCACCTAAAATGAAATGTTCCTTTTAGGTTGTTCCTCGCTCTAACAACAGTGATGGCCCCCAAGGTCCAATTATCTCTCCTACATTATTCTACTTTCATTTTTAATCATACTCTCATAAGCTAAAGTCACAACTTTCAAAAATGAGTTAACATGTAAGATTACTTATGTGTGAGCTCAGAGAATATATAAATGATATCAGAGATGATTTTTATTACTTCAGAAATCTGAGAGAAAAGCATAACCCAATTCAGGAGTAACATGTTGAGCAAATGAGCTGCTTCAACTTCCTGAAGGTTTATATACTAAACAACTTTTACTGCTGTTGTAGTTTTTGTAGTTTGGAAAACAAAAAAGCTTAACGGAAGTATTTTCTTTTCTTCAAAGTTTAATTGAATTCTGTAATCATGAGTCAAAGATATTTTGCCATTGCATAGACTGTCAAAATCAACAAATATCTGGTAACAGATCACTGATTAAGCAATTAAAATTAATGATTTCAAAAATTTTCCTCTGGCATCTTCTACTTGGAGAACATACTGTTAAATGGAGCTACATTGCAGAGTGGATTTTGTCTAGCCCACCAGTTGTGTCCCTACAGATTTGTTAGTCACTGTCTTTTCTATATCAGCAGAGGTAAAATTTTTCTAAGCATGCCATTGATATTGGATACTTGCTACTGATGATGTGCAAAGACACAGAAATCCAGATTTAGCAATTCATACTTTGCTGCTGAATGTTTTTCCACAGCAACTGAAGCATTTCTGTGCTTTTTAGCACTATATGTCTATACAAGAAGCTTTCTGATTATGAAGTCTGTAGTTTCATGGTTTTCTACAGTATATCCACATTAAGTAATGTGGTGTGTGTGGGTGGGGAGCACAATGAGTAATGTGGTGTGTGTGTGTGTGTGTGTGGGTGGGGAGCACAATGAGTAACATTTACTGTATTTTTGACTTTGAGAAAAAAAAATTTTTACAAATGTTCACTACCTTACAAAAACTACATTAACTAAGCAAATGCATTAAAACCCTTATATACCCCTGGTTGCATTTTATATAACCAATTCCTAAGACTTCATTTTTTTATGGGCATATATGGGGCCATCTACCTGAAGGGGTTTGTGTTTTAAGTAGGAAGGTAGATAAAACACAAACCCCTTCAGGTAGATGGCCCTGCTCAGTATGTAGAAAAGGAGTAGGTAGTAACTCTATAAGATGTACCCGGTGCAAGCTATGGACACATAAGAGGTGCAGCAACATCAAAGGCAGG
The DNA here is from genome assembly GCF_046866305.1 of Octopus bimaculoides. Classification (NCBI taxonomy): domain Eukaryota; kingdom Metazoa; phylum Mollusca; class Cephalopoda; order Octopoda; family Octopodidae; genus Octopus; species Octopus bimaculoides. The sequence goes on along the minus strand of NC_142934.1, from coordinate 57,322,054 downwards.
TTAACTAGCAAGTTAGTTTTTGTTTGTGGCAGATGTTCAGGTGCAATAAAGACTGTAAACAAACAGGAAACAACTTCTATCTCATTCCAGGGTGAAAAACTAGAGGTAGTCGATAGCTTCCGCTATCTGGGCGACCAAGTTAGTAGTGGGGGTGGGTGCGCTGAAAGTGTAGCTGCTAGAATAAGAATAGCCTGGGCAAAGTTTAGAGAGCTCTTACCCCTGCTGGCGACAAAGGGACTCTCACTCAGAGTAAAAGGCAGACTGTATGACGCATGCGTACAAATAGCCATGCTACATGGCAGTGAAACATGGGCTGTAACTGCTGAGGACATACGTAAGCTCGCAAGGAATGAAGCCAGTATGCTCCGTTGGATGTGTAATGTCAATGTGAATACCCGTCAGAGTGTAAGTATCTTGAGAGAAAAGCTGAACATTAGAAGCATCAGTTGTGGCGTGCAAGAGAGACGATTGCGCTGGTATGGACATGTGGTGAGAATGGATGAGGATAGCTGCGTGAAAAAGTGCCACACCCTAACAGCTGAGGGAACCCGTGGAAGAGGTAGGCCCAGGAAGACCTGGGCTGAGGTGGTGAGGCAAGACCTTTGTACATTGGGCCTCACCGAGGCGATGACTACTGACCGAGACCTTTGGAAATGTGCTGTGCATGAGAAGACCCGGCAAGCCAAGTAAGATCGTTGCCAGTGCCCCTGGACTGGTTCTTGTGCGGGTGGCACATGAGATGCACCATTTTGAGCGTGGCCGTTGCCAGTACCGCCTGACTGGCTCCCGTAGGATTTTCGAGCGAGATTGTTGCCAGTGCCCCTGGACTGGCTTGTGCGGGTGGCACATAAGACACCATTTCGAGCGTGGCCGTTTTTGTGCGGGTGACACGTAAAAGCACCCACTACACTCTCTGAGTGGTTGGCGTTAGGAAGGGCATCCAGCTGTAGAAACTCTGCCAAGTCGGACTGGAGCCTGGTGTTGCCATCCGGTTTCACCGGTCCTCAGTCAAATCGTCCAACCCATGCTGGCGTGGAAAGCGGACGTTAAACAATGATGATGATGATGGGTTAAAAATACTATGAGATTTTCAGAAAACTATTTCCATTCTCTTTGAGCATATAAAGGACAAATTTAGCTGGGGCAAAATGAATAAGACAAAATAAGAAAAATTTGTTGCTTCCATTCTCCAGAATTGCATTTGAAAAAAAAATCCTAGACATCACAAACATTAGAAAAGCAACAAAAATTTCAAATATCTAGGTCAAATGAAATTGGATCATGAAAAAATAGCACACGATATGAAATTAACACAACTCGACTAAATTCCAAAATTCAACATAAGATATATCCTATATAACTTCTTCATGATCTGCTGGAGTGGCTCTCTCCTCAATATATTTATGCACCATGCAGTTAAATACAAGATATTGAAATTAGTGATTTCTCATTTTGTCCCATTTTGGACGTTGTTTTTTGAAAACTGGAAATTATCAAATTAGACATTAGTGTTGGAAAAAATTGACTTGGAATCCAGCAGAGAAAAGAATATAGATTGTTAAACATAAGAAAATATGCAGATATTTTATTAGCAACCTCAATTACAATTGGATCAAAGTTGAGGGAAAATTTTCTTGAAAAAAAAAAAAATAAATAAAGTACCTGTCTCCTGACTATGTTTCAAACTCTCTCAACTTCAACAACAACAACTATGGTGACTGATTTTTATTCCCAATGATGATACAACAGTACAAAATAATGATTCAATACTTGCAATGTAATGGTTTCAAACAGGTAGGGAAAAATAATAAATAAGAAATTACATTAATTTGCCTAAGTTACCAATTTTGTCCCCTTCCCCTATACACAATACTATTCTGAACCAAACCTGCTTCGATCGCTAATAACGAAGATATATATCTTGGAAAAATTGCGAAATAATCTGCAACAATCTTCTGCTTCTCAGCACGAACTTCGTAAAATTTCTTCGGCACAGAATTCTAAGTAGAGAGTCGAAACATGAATAGTCATATTAATATTTCCCCTTCTGCTTACAAACGATATCGTTTCACATAAGAGAAACATTAGTTTCAAATTTTGGCACAAGGCCTGCAGTTTCGGTGGGAGGAGGTAAGTCGATTACATTGACACCCCCACCCTGCTTAACTGGTACTTATTTTATCGACCCCGAAAGGATGAAAGGCAAAGTCGACCTCGGCAGAACGTAAAGACGGACAAAATGCCGCTAATCATTTCCTGTGGCGTACTAACGATTATTTAAATTAATAAAAAATGAAATAAATCTTTAACGCTATCCGACTTTTTGTTTCTGCTTCTCATGCCAAATGTTTCATTTAACAGTTTAACAATTTAATTTATCCAGAAACCTTTTGAGAAATATATGTTTCCTTATTTTTTTGTGTTATATGTTTTACTTTAATAACGCGGTCATTTGCAAGATTCCGTCGAAGAGTACTGGTCTCTCAGTTTTCTCGCCAGTTATCTATATCACACTCGCACATACAATCACACACACAAACACACACGCATACACGACGGCTTCCTTCAGTTTCTGTTTATCACTCAATGCTTTGTTCGGTTTGGTGCAATAGCAGAAGACACTTGTCCAGGGTGGAATGCTGTGAGACCGAACCCAAAACAGTGTGGTTGGGAAGCAAACTTCTTACCACACTGATACACTTAGCTAAAGTCATATAAACAAAACTTTGAAAAGGAAATTTTATTTAAGAACGAACAACTTTAGCGGAAAATTATGTACACAAACAAAAAAGAATTGTACTTCAACGTAATGAATACAAGTTGTTGTAAGGTTCTATATAAACAATGGGTTATATTATGCGAGATGAAAAAGGGGGACAGGGGATATATTGCAACTATAATATAATTACTATTCCTTTTTGTTGTTTTTTCTTTTTTTTAGTGAAACATCACTTTTCTTTTTTTTTTTTAGTGAAACATCACTTTTATTTTTTTGTCTTGAAAATGATATTTAAGGAAAAATTTGGTTTCTTCGTATGATTACTTAATCATAATCAGACATTTCAATTTTCTTCTTTCTCTTCTTCCTTTTGTAATCTAAAGATCATAGAAAGGAGAATAAGATTAATTTATTTAATGACATTTAAAGCCGTTAATTCTTTACAAAATAAGCTGGCTAAGGTGATTAGGCTCAGGTTTTGCATTCAATCACTAGGACAGCATAGTTGTCATCCACATTTTCATGCTTAGATTTACTGATAAAACTGTCCGATGAACGGGAAGATGAAACTCCGAGTAACAGTTTTTTGTTATATTTCTGCTACTTTTAAATAAAGCATATTACTCTACCTCTGGTAGTTGAGTACTCTTTTTTTCCACATTGTTGCACATTTATGTGCTTACTCTGGTATATATATATATATATATATATATATATATATATATATATATATATATATATATATATATATATATATATATATATACATCCAAAGTTTTAAATTTAAATTTAAGAGAGAGATTTGACGCTAATATTCATTATTATTGTATTATTATTATTATTACAATAATAATGAATATTAGCGTCAAATCTCTCTCTTAAATTTAAATTTAAAACTTTGGATATATATAAACAAGGAGAACGATCCCTAAGAAATCTAATATAGACTTTTTTGCGGTGAAATCTCTTGCTATATTGGTAACGATTACATGGTTTTCTATGAAAAATTATATATATATATATATATATATATATATATATATATATATATGTATATATACGATGAGCTTCTGTTCAGTTTCTGTCTACCAAATCAACTCACAAGGCTTTGGTCAGCCTAAGGCACTTGCCCAAGGTGCCATGCAGTGAGACCGAACCCAGGACAATGTGATTGGGAAGCAAGCTTCTTAACAACACAGCTAAGCCTGCACCTATAGCATCCACAGCATAAAGTGTCTTGCTATACGTTTTTAACACCTAGATGTAAATGGATACCACAAATCACACTTGACAACAAGATCGATGTGATTGATATCAATATTACTAGCTTATCATTTAGAGATCTAAAATACTTTTGATCATAAAATAACCAAGGGTATATTTGAGTTGAACATGACTTATATGGACTCTTCACAGTCACAAAAGAGGGATCACAGTATGAGTGTTCTCATCACAATTCTTGTCAGAAATTTTCTGTAAATTGTGATAAAACTAGTGACTAAAGAAACACAAGTATAAGAAGAATGTTGTGTGTTTGTTTACAGTGAGTACAGCATACAATGCACTATGTTGTATGACTTACCATATTTTCCAGCATACAAGTCAAACTTTTAGACAAAAATTTACAGTAAAAGAAAAATAGATCAACTCAATCACCAAGATGACTTAAGAGGACCAAAAATTCCATGAAAAATGCAACAGGATTTAGGAAAATAGTGATATTTGAATATTTGCACTACATGTTTACACTATACACTACATCAATTTGTATGCTGGAAAATACAGAACAAAAGTAGCTTCTGTAGAAAATATTTTGCTTTGATTTTTTTTCAGTAAAAAGAAACTTACCCAAATATTTGCGGTATGAAATCATTAATACCATTTCAGCAGCAAAAATGAGATTTAAAATGACTGCCAAAATTATGGTAAATAGCCAGTAGGCAGAAGGAACCACCAAGCCAAAAACTCGCAAGTCTAAAAGGGAGAAATAATAAAAACAAAGTAAAGACCTTTAAAAATTGTTAAGGGAACATTTTGCTTTTACTGAGATTTATTTCTCATTGTTAGAATTGTCAGGTATGAATTTCTTTTATTTTAATATTTTCATTTAGCCTCAGAACAGCTCTGATCAAACAGACCTACGCTCAAAGCTGTTCTAGGCATGTCCATCTAATATTGTCATTTCAATGTGTTATTTATTTATTTATTTTTCTAGAAAACATACATTATATTTTGTGGGAGACTTAGCTGCTTTTATTCCCAACATGTCAAATAACTACACAGACTTCCAAGTTGGCTTAAATGTCACCACCACCACCACTGCAACTGCTGCTGCAGTCACTGCCCCTAACCACCATCATCATTGTTTTCGTCATTATCATCCATCAATCATCATCATGTGGTAGAATCTGTCTTCTCTAGTTACAGAATTTTGCTATTTGCTATGTGGTTGTTTGTCATTGTGTGCAGACAATTCGCTGATTGGACAATAAGTCAACATGCGGAAGTGTCTATCATGGAGTTCATCAAAATAGAACAAGGAGGCAGAAAGCTTCTATACAAAGGGTACGCCTATATTATTGATAGAACCAAAAAAGAAAAGACTTATTGGAGATGTGCAAATCGTAAACTGCGCAGTGCTAGACTGACAACGATTGATGATGAAATTAGCACAACCCCTTCTGAACACGTACATCCACCATAATTGTATGTGGTATCTTTATTTCTATATGTAAGACAAACAAAACTTCTTGTGCTTTTTTCATATGCCAACCTATTGTACATAATATCTTTTTATAAATAAATTATTTTTATTTGTAAGTCTAATAAAATTTTTCCATCATTTTTACTTTGTTTTTAAAAATTGTTGACAAATTGCCCTTTTGGCAAATTGTCCAGTTGGTCAACTGTCCTGTCGGCCAACTGTCTATCGATGAATTGCCCATCTACTGTTTGTCATCAACTGCCTAAGCTTCTATCGCTTGTGAGCAGCTTTCATTAATTCTTCTCATGTCTTCCTTGAATTTTCTTCTTCTGCAGATTCCTTACATCTGGATAACTTGACATTTATTTACCTATCTGCCATCCTTCATGCACATCAAATTTCTGTACCAGTGCAGTCTTCCCTTTTGCACACAACTGATTCATCTTAAATGGTGTGTGTGTGTGTGTGTGTGTGTGTGCGTGCGCGCGCGCGCGCGTCCATTCTCTCAGTGTATTTGTGCTCTGGCATTCAGGCACGCTAACATTACAGCATTACACACAACCATCAGAACATGTTTACTTCATTGCTTTATTTCTATCCATCCTTAACGCATCCCCCACATTCAATATCTATGTTTTGTCTCTCCCCCCCCCATATGACATCACATATTGTGCACAGCCATCACACGTCAGTCCCTCACTTACAAAATCTTCTTGCTGGCAGCAGAGGTAATAGCTCCCTGAACTTCCCACCCTTTTTCTTACTCAGGCTACTGTTTTTCAAACACCTAACTCCACTACTGATTACATCTAAGTGATTTAATTAGATGAGGAGGCACATGCATGGCTATGTGGTTAGGAAGCTTGCTACCCAAATATGTGGCCTCAGGTTTTGTAATCCTGAATACATTGCCTGTGAAAGAAAAATGATAGGATGTTTATAGTAGAAATGCCTTTTGACAAGAGGTGACCCAAAGCTAAATAACAACAATTCTAAGCAGTTATACTGTTCTAACTTCTAGGGCTTGAGAGAGAACTTCTGCATAGTTTGCTCTTCAAAGTGGAAGCCAAATCCACTTCAATAAATTATTTACTGTCTTTCAAGCAAACATGTCTTATGTCTGCTTATTTCAAGCAAACAGTCACATGTCTGCTTATTCAAGGCTGATTGGCTTAAATAACAACAGCTTAGTATCTTAGTGTCTTAAGTTCTTATTCTTAGTACATAGTTTTCCTGATAGAAATGAGTTGGACATGATCAGAGCAATATTCAAATGATAATGTTTATCCAGAACTTAGCGGATATTTTATATCAGTGTGTACTTAGAACAGGTGATTTGATAGATCAATATTATGATAATAATAACAACAACAACAATAATAATAATAATAATAATAATATAAATCTATAATAATGAAAGCAAAATTCTGTCTGTCCTTCTGGGACCTCTTTATCTCAGTCTACATTTGCTCTACATAGACATATTATAGCTTTTTGGAATCAGGATGATCCCAGGATTGAAAATCTGCCCTTCATTTGATTCTTGAACATCCAGCATTGGGATCTGATTTAAAAGCTGATTCATGCCATCTTGGTTGGCATTTGTCAGATGACGTCAGAGATCAAGGGGGAGATAAATGACATTCACTCGAGATAAGAACTTTGGGACAAATTGGCCAACAGTTGGAATTCAACTTGGGACTGGAACAATAGAATGATTGCATTACAGAATTAATTCTCATCTGTCTTTAACTTCTGATCAAACTCCACCAAGGCATATAGTCATTATAAACATATTATAGTCATGCTATTTAGCTCTCTTTAGTTTTGGGCTGCAAGTACTTGTACTTTGGAGTAAAGATTATTTGCCAACATAACATGGCAGTCCTGGTTTAGGATGAATGTTGCTGTAATTTAGCTCCAGGAGACATCGTCTCCAGCTGGCTATATGACACAATCTGTGTCCTTATATTTTCAAGCAAGGGAATCTAGCACCCAACTCAGCTCAAAACAATATCTGTGTATCGCGATTTCTGGGTTATTTCCCTTCACAAATCGGGTCGTATAGCCAGCTGGAGACGATGTCTCCTGGGGCTAAATTACAGCAACATTCATCCTAAACCAAGACTGACATGTTATGTTGGCAAATAATCTTTACTCCAAAGTACTGTTGTTGAATATCTCTCGTTATGAGATTAACAAATAATAATTTTCTAATTTATAGATCAGTGACTAGTTGTCACTTTAAAAACTATATATTTCGAATGGGGATGTGCTGATGAAGGGTAATAACCCAGAAATCTTTACTCCATAATAAATATAACAATAAATAAAGTGGTTGGTATTAGGAAAGGTATCCAGCCATAAAAGCCATTCCAAAACAGACAGTGGAGCTTGTGAAGACCTCTGGTTTGCCAACTCCTGTCAAGCCATCCAACTCCTGTCAAGCCGTCTAACTCCCGTCAAGCTATCCAACTTATGTCAAGCCATCCAACTTCTGTCAAGCTGTCCAACTCCTGGCAAGTCGTCCAACTCCTGGCAAGTCGTCCAACTCCTGTCAAGCCGTCCAACTCCTGTCAAGCCGTCCAACTCCTGTCAAGCCGTCCAACTCCCGTCAAGCTATCCAACTCCTGTCAAGCCATCCAACCCATGTCAGCATGGAAAACAGATGTTAAATGATGATGACGATGATGAGGATAATAAATATAACAAATATGATAAATTCAAATGTGTCAGATAATTTATAGTATGGTGATATTGCAGTAGTGAAACATCCATTGACATAACAGTATAAATTGAGAAATAAAATAGAATTAAATGTAGAAGGAATAACATATTAGATATAGTACGACAATTAAAAAAAGGTTCTACTCACTGTCATGATCTTGAATCATATTAGCGAATTTGTCATTAAAGAAAGCTATTACTTCCATTAAACCAAAAATAAATGCAGATAAGGAAGATATAAGGGTTGAATACAAGAATATCTGGAAAGAGCTAAAATGATAAGAAAAATACTAATATACTTCAAAATAATAATTTTTGAAACGGTTTCATGTAAATAATTTGATCTAATAGAAAATAGATACCACTTTAAATAATTGAGTATGCAGTTGTATGTATGTATGTATGGCTGTCTAGTGAAGAATTCCACTTTGTTACCATGTGAATTTGGGCTCAATTACATTGCAGGGAAATTTGTAGAAGAAGCCTTCTACTATGACATTGGGTTGATTAGTACCTAGTGAGTGAATAATTTGTCATATAGGAGTAGCTGTATGGTAAGAAGCAACTTGGGCTAGTGTCTTCTACTTTAGCCTTGGGCCGACCAGAGCCTTGTGAGTGGATTTGGTAGATGGAAACTGAAAGAAGCCCATCGTATATATGTGTATATATATATATATATGTTGTTAGTTATATAAATTTTAAATTTTTCATTCATTTATTTAAGTATTATTATTTCATTCATGCTTTCGTATTCTATTCTCTATTTTAACGTTCTTTTTTAACGTAGTATTTTCGCGCGAACTCTTGCTTAAAACGTTATAGCTATTAGATAACGTCTTAGTTTTTCAGTTTGAATTACGGAAAAATTTGGATAAGTACTGTTTTCACTTTGCTAAAGATTTTCTACTATTTGAAAATAATATGTATTCTTGTTTTTATACTATTCATTTGGTTCTTTATAGATTATTTTAATAGATAACTTATTTAACACTATATTATTTAGAAGTTATAGTTTCATTTCAACATAATATTAGAACTTCGATTGGAATAGTGTTGATATATTTTCGATTATTTTTGATTAATATTATTTGATTAATTATTAATCTTTATAGTTTATAATATCGTTAAAGTTTTTTTAAAATCAAAACTTTGTATATATATATAAAGTTTAACCTTTTATTCTTAATAATTTTTTCTTTCCTAATTTTTTCATTCATAATTTTTTCCATTCATAATTTTTTCATTCATATTTTTTATTATTACGTTTGTAGAAATAAATAATCTTGTATTTTTCTATTATTCAATTGATCTTTAATCATAATTAAATAAACGTCTTTAGCTTTAAATAGTATAGCTTTAACTATTACACCGGTTAAATATGTACTAATTTTATCTTCATTATTATTTTAAACTTAAACTTCGTTCAACTTGTATTTAAAACAATGATAATTTAAAACAATGATAATTTAGGTAAGATGTTTTTTGTATATAATATACATGTTATTATTATGGATGAAGGGACGATTATTGAATGGTTATTATTTTGATATTATGATATTTTTTAAATAATTTTTCTATCTTTATATAATAAGTATATCATATTAATTCATTTGGTACTTATTGTTAGTTGAGATATATATCTAATTATTTTTCTACTTACGATCTGACGAGTAGCTATATTTTTGAATAGAACTTATTTTAGATAATTTCAATTGATTTTAATCGATTTAAATTTCTTTTCTATTTGAAAATTGGTTATGAAACACGTGTAATCTTTTTATTATATTTATCTTATGATATTTACTTTACTTTATATTATACTCATTTATTGTGCTTTTAATTATTAATTTTTCTATATGTGATAGTGGATTTTCATCGATGAGTTCTTGAAAATTGGTTATTTTCCCTAAAACTATATATATTTTATATATACTTTATCTATAAGGCTCAATTTAATTTTTTATAAATTGATTTTAATTGAGTTTTTTACCTGTAATTTTGGATTTTGTCCCTAATAATATTATTATATATATATATATATATATATATATATATAATAATAATAATATTAGGGACAAAATCCAAAATTACAGGTAAAAAATTCAATTAAAATCAATTTATAAAAAATTAAAATTAAATTGAGCCTTATAGATAAAGTATATATAAAATATATAGTTTTAGGGAAAATAACCAATTTTCAAGAACTCATCGATGAAAATCCACTATCACATATAGAAAAATTAATAATTAAAAGCACAATAAATGAGTATAATATAAAGTAAAGTAAATATCATAAGATAAATATATTATATATTTATCTTATGAATTTTTCTATATGTGATAGTGGATTTTCATCGATGAGTTCTTGAAAATTGGTTATTTTCCCTAAAACTATATATATATATATATATATATATATATATATATATATATATATAAAGTAAAAAGTAAAAGAGTCAAAAGGAAGAGTAAGTACGGTTAGGCAGCTTTTTAATTGCTACAGATGTTTTACTTTTTACTTTCACACATGAGGAATACCTAAGACTAGAATTGGTAGCATAACATAAGAATACTACAGGCTATTTGGGAACTCTAAGAGTGAACGAGCTCTATTTGTACTCTTATACATTCTTAACAGGACACACCTCTGTCACACCTGCCCCTTCATCACCAACACTACCTCTGTCACAGGGTCGAACCTACACACTCTTCACATTCCACACAGTTTCACCTGCACCTCCTCCAACCTAATTTACTGCATCAGATGCAACCTATGCAATAAATTATACAGGGGGCAGAAGGGGCCGCCGTCTGGCCGACCGTTTCACCGAACACCTAATGGACGTTCGGCTAGGTTCGGACTCCCCCGTCGCCCGTCACTTCCACTTGGCCAACTACTCCCCCTCTAACATCTCCGTTTTTGGCCTCGCCCTGCACCATTGGGTCCACTCCCTCGCGACTCCACTTGGAACAGCGCTATATTTTTAACCTTAGATCATCTTTCCCCTTCAGACTCAACACAGCCCCCTCCTCCTTATGACTCGCCCCTTTACGACAATGCAACACTTTATTTATTTATTTTTTAATTTTTAATTTTAATTTTTTTTATTATTATTATTATTAATTTTTTTTTACCCCACCCCCCTCATCCACTTTACATTATATCCATTATTCACTTTTTTATTACAATCACTACAATTTTCCACAATTTATTTCATCTCTTCCTACACGCACACATACCCACACACAAAAAATACACGCACCCATACACACACGTGTATGCACACCTACCCCCCAACACACCACACACACACAACACACATGCATGCACTTACATGCTCAGATTCGCCCACACACTTATACAAACGCACATACACACGCACACTTGCGCATACACACACACACACACCCAAGCATACACACCCTTGCACACATAACCCATATATACCCCCATTCACACATACCTCCCATACACCTAACACACACCTTACATATATACCGCCCACACACATGACAAACATACATACACGCCCTCACACACACATAGACGAACGCACATATATACACACACACACGCACAGTGGTAGAGACACACACCTTACACAGCCCTACACACACACACCCATATATACGTGCACGCCTACATACACGTACACACACAGCCGCATACATATGCACACACACACACACACACAGGAGTGCACACACAAAATAACACACATACCTGGCACACATCCTTATGCTCTCACACACATACGCACACACACACATAAACACACACACACCTCTCACATACACAATACTCACACACTCACATAAACACGCATACAACTACACACACAAGGGGCATAAATGACACACGCACATGCACGCACGTACGTAAGCAAACACATGCACACACACACACACACGCAAACATACACGATATACACATACATGCACACACAAAAAATATACACACACGCACACGGACACACACATACAGACACACATAAACACACACGCACACGTACCTAACACTCACAATCCCACACACACACGCACATCCACACACACACACACACCCACATACACATACACCTCTCACCAACACAACACACTCACACAGAGACGCATACAATCACACACACATGGGCATAAACAACACACGCACTTACAGAAGCAAACGCACGCACACACACGTACACAGCAACGCACATATACACAAACACACACGCACGCACAAAAACATACACATACACACACGCGCACGTACAAAATACACACACACATGCACACGTATCCAACACCTACAACCCCACACAAACACACACAAAAACTGCCTGCTGACCTTCCACTGACCATTGTCCCTAAGCACCCACTAACTATTCCTGCTACTAATTCCTTCCACTCCGTCACACACACACACAAACACACACATACACACTAACAGATAAACAACCAAACCACGCACATACACACACACATACACACGCACACACACATTCTGTTATTACACACACCCTTGCAGACTCTCGCGCACGCACAGATATTCACCTCCCTTTTTCACTCTCCTGTCTTAGAAAGAACTTTTCCTCCACCACCTCCTCTTCCGGTCTTTCCACAATGTAACCTCGTGGGCATCGGTGCCATTTTTCTCTTCCTCCGTTTTTCCATTCTTTGAACTTTCCGTCTTTCCGACGAAGGGCTCCACCTGAAACGTCATACTCTCTCTCATTCCTTTCCCGAGCGTCCAATAACACTATCCGTATCACGTCCTCACTTTTTTGTTATTGTTTTTTTTTAACCTATATATATATATATATATATATATATATATATATAGGTATATATAGTATTTGTGTGCGTCTGTGTTTGTCCCCCACCACCACCATTGCTTAACAACTGATGTTGGTGTGTTTATGTCCCCGTAAGTTAGCAGTTCAGCAAAAGAGACTGATAGAATAAGTACCAGGCTTACAAAGAATAAGTCCTGGGGTTGATTTGTTCGACTAAATGCTGTGGTCCAGCATGGCCACAGTCAAATGACTGAAACAAGTAAATACATACATACATACATACATACATACATATATATATATATATATATAAGGGCGGTGCTCCAGCATGGCTGCAGTCAAATGACTGAAACAAGTAAAAGAATAAAAGAATATATCTTTTATCTTTTACTTGTTTCAGTCATTAGACTGTGGCCTTGTTGGAACACTGCCTTCAAGAATTTTTAGTCAAATGAATTGTCCTCAGTATCTATATATGTATATATATATATATATATATATATATATATATTGTATGATACAAATACGATGATATTTTTTCAAATGCAGAGTTGTCGTTAGAACAGCAAAAATACTGGGTAAATTACTTACAAGGTGAAAAAGTTTGTCAACAGTCAGCTGTAGGATTCGAACCCATATTCTCAAAGACTCAGGCTGAGTGCTAATTAGTTTTAGCTTTATAGAACAACCATGTATGCATAAATGTAAGCAAGCAAATTTTTGTTTTTTTTTATTAGAAGCATCGAAATGAATATTGTACAGTACAAATAAGAAGATGATATTTTTTTGAATGCAGAGTTGCCATCAGAACAGCAGAAATTCTGGGTAAATTACCCTTACAATATACATTTCAAAACTTCTAATAAAAAAACAAATATTTGTTAGTTTACATTTACACACACATGGTTGTTCTATAAAGCTAAACTATTTAGTGTCTAATTTGGTGGTTGAATTTGTCAGCGGCAGTTTAGCTTAATGATAAAGCACTCAACCTGAGTCTTTGAGGGATATGGGTTTGAGTCCATGGCTGGTTGTTGACAAATCTTTCTGCCTTGTAAGGGTAATTTACCCTGTGTTTCTGCTGTTCTAATGGCAACAATACATTCGAAAAAGTATCATCTTCTTATTTGTATTGTACAATACATATTTCAATGCTTCTAATAAAAAAAACATTTGTTCACATTTATACACACATGGCTGATATGTATATAGGTGCAGGCATGGCTGTGTGGTAAGAAGCTTGCTTCTCAACCACATGGTTCCAGGTTCAGTCTCATTGTGTGGCACCTTGAGCAAGTGTCTTCTACAATAGCCTCAGGCACACCATAGCCTTGTGAGTGGATTTGGTAGATGGAAACTGAAAGAAGCCCATTCATCATCATCATCGTCATCGTTTAACATCCGCTTTCCATGCTAGCAAGGGTTGGACGATTTGACTGAGGACTAGTGAACCAGATGGCTACACCAGGCTTCAATCTGATTTGGCAGACTTTCTACAGCTGGATGCCCTTCCTAACACTAACCACTCCGAGAGTGTAGTGGGTGCTTTTACGTGCCACCGGCACGAAGGCTAGTCAGGAGGTACTGGCAACAGCCATGCTCGAAATGGTGTATTTTATGTGCCACCTGCACAGGAGCCAGTCCAGCGGCACTGGCAACGAACTCACTCGAATGTCTTTTCATGTGCCACTGGCACAAGTGCCAGGAAGGCGACGTTGGTAACGATCACGCTTGTATATATATATATATATATATATATGTGTGTGTATGTCTTTGTGTTTGTGCTTCTTCCTCACTGCTGCTTGATGATCCGTGTTGGTGTGTTTATGTCCCCATAACTTAGTGGTTTGGCAAAAGAGTCTGATAAAATAAGTACTAGACTTAAAAAGATGTTCTGGGGTCAATTTGTGTGACTAAAACCCTTCAAGGTGGTGCCCCAGCATAGCTGCAGTCAAATAACTGAAATAAGTAAAAGATAAAAAATATATGTACACACACACGCACACATACACACACTCACTCACAGGCGCACACACTCACACATGCACACACACACAACACTAGAAACCATTTTATACTAGTTTTTCCCCTATTATCAAATAACTGAGGTTTGAACTTACATCATATTCTTTTTCCCTATACAGTTATTTAGCCATGGACAATGATGGTCAAATTCTGATATACATTTGTTGCAGTCACTACAATGCCTGGAATCTGAATGGCTGCAATATAAAGGTTGATAACAAAATGTGAATATCTTGTGTGACACATGAAACAATCAAGAAGAAAGAAAATACATAATGGTGGTGGCGGTGGTGGTGGGTTTGGTGGCGGCGGCGGCAGTGGCAGCGATGATGACGACGACTTCAGGAACTTATAACTCTTGAGTAAGGCTAGTTGGCAATAGGATTAAATTTATTTTGTATTTCTGCTTGTTTGGTAAATGATTTTATCTAAGGCACTGAGTTGTAACTAATAATTACATTGAGAAAGACTCATGGTAGACTCTTAAAACACACTTATACAGCTATACATGCCTTTGTTTTATTTTGTAATATTATTATGTTATTATACAGTATTATACATTAATAAAATTTTCTCATCATTTACAACCTGGTCACTGATATTTGTGCACTCCTCTGAAATACAGTAGAATAATAGAATAATGTCCATATCATAACCCTTTAGCATTTAAACAGCCTGCATCCAGCCTAAATATCCTTTTTTCTATGTCCAGATCCGGCCTCATACACTGACCCTACAGTATCATTCTAAAAATAAACAAATGCATCATCAAAATTTCACAGCTATGAGATAAATCAAGATTAATTCAAAATAATGTGAATACATAAACATTGTATATTGACAGAGTAATCTGAAGGCTAAAACGTTAAATAACTTCTCCACATTGTAATTGTTTTGTTTGTTATGATATATTTTTATGTATATAACATTGACAAGTTAACAGAAATGGTGATACATAATGCCTTGCAACATTTTCGTATTCTTTCATTTTTTTACTTGTTTCAATCATCTGACCATGGCCATGCTGGGGCATCACCTTGAAGAAGTTTTAGTTGAATGAATTGATCCCAGTACTTATATTTTTTTAAAGCTTAGTGCTTATTCTATCACTATCTTTTGCTGAACTGCTAAGCTATGGGCACATACACACACCAATACCAGTTGTCAAGCAGTGGCAGGAGACAAAGACAGACACACTCACACTCACACACACACACACACACACACACACACACATGATGGGTTTCTTTCAGTTTCTGTTTACAAAATCCACTCACAAGGCTTCAATCAGCTCGAGGCTATTGTAGAAGACATTTGCCCAAGGTGCCATGCAGCGGGACTAAACCCAGAACCATGTGGTTTGAAGGCAAGCTTCTTACCACATGGTCATGCTTGCATCTATGTAATTTATTTATTTCATTGTTGTACAGTATTAAAGTTATCTTACTGTATTTAGTTTCATTCTTGTGTTCTGTGTTTCAACACAGGACGACTCTATTTTCTATACTTTAACCATTTTTTAAATTATCAGCATGCAGTAGACTATCATTTACAATTATCATACAGTATTTTTTTTTTGGTTTTTGTCATGTTCTTATGTTCTGTGTTTTAATACAAGATGACTTTATCTTAAATCATGTAACCGATTAAATCATGTCACCTATAATGATGGAATTAATATATTTATATACTTATGTAAATTATGAAATTTAAATTTAAAAGATAATACTATAAATTCATCCATACCAATGAAATTCTATCATATTTCAGTCTTTCAATTGCTCATGGAGACCAATCAAAGATGGAATATATACTTTAAAAAAACAAAATCCGTCATTGTAGATATAGATGTTGTCATTGAAAAATACACTAACTTAAATACATTATGTTGATTTAACTACGTTTCACCTACAATGTTGGAGCCCTTCCTAATGCCAACAACTTTACAGTGTGTACTGGGTGCTTTTTTTTCAGTCCAGCAATAATTACTTGTGCCAATATATTATGAAAAAAAATCACCCAGCACACATTGTAAAGTGGTTGGTGTTAGGAAGGGCATCCAGCCACAGAAAGCATGCCAAAGTTAACTTTTGGGGTTCAGCACAGTGCTGCAGTTCACTAAATCTTATCAAACCATCCAACCCATGTCAGGATGGATAACTGATGTTAAATGATGTTGACAGTGATGAAAGTATAAAATTTAAGTTAAAAAAAGAGCCATAAATAATATTCATGCAAATATAATTCTGTTCCATTTCAGTCTTTCAACAATTGATGGAAACCAATGAAAGATATTGAATTTTTTTAAGGAGTCAATGGAAACTAACTTTTTAAAAAATCCATCACTCTAGATACAGATATTGTCATTAACCCTTTAATGTTCAGATTACTCTGTTAAATGTAATGCCTTTTCACTCAAGTTGTTTTGAATTAATCATGCATTATTTCATAGCTTTGAAATCTCAATGATGTGAATATTTATTTTTAGAATGTCAATGTAGGTTAGGTGTGAGAGGCTAGATATGGCTAGTTCAAATATAAAACATGTAAAATATTTGGGCCGGATGTGGCTGGTTTAAACACTAAAGGGTTAAAGAATGTATTTAATATAATAACTGAAATACTTACACAAATGCAGTACATATGTTGCAGTATGTTATATTGGCTCCTGATAAAGCCAGTCGTTTCTGAACATTTTCTTCTACTGGATCAATGTATGTAACAGTTAGAAAGCTTCCAAGAAACACTCCAAAACTTATGATAAACAGCTGAGAAAGCAGTTAAGAAATAACCTCATAAAAACATACAGGAATATACATTCTACCATGATAAGTTAGTTTGGTGAGTTGTATAGTTAGGAAGTTTGCTTGCCAATCACATGATGTCAGGTTCAGTTCCACTGCATAAAGCAAGCGTCAAGGCTGGCCAAAGGCATCTGGAATGGATTTGACTGATGGAAACTGAAAGAAGTTTATAATATATAACTTATGGCAGCATGGAAAACAGATGTTAAATGATGATGATAATGGTAGTCTTGTTTCTACTC